>NC_137775.1:140186336-140481557 GCF_963455305.1 Plecotus auritus | reverse complement strand
ATCCAGGCATGTGCCCTTGACCAGAATCAAACCCGAGACTCTTCAGTCCACGGAGCAAAACTGGCTGGGGCTGATGGAATTTTTAAAGAAATATTTGGGAGATGATTCAGGATTACAAACTCTACCATGTAGGTGAAGTTCTATAACATATAACTCCAAGCTGATTACAGTTTGTTATCATGTAAGAAGAGTGAGGGATGAAATAATTAATCAGGCTCTTGTCTGTCTGCTTACTGGATTCTAAGGACCAAGCTGGCAAAAGCAATACATTTGTATTCTCTCTTGTATCCCCAATGTCTTCTATAGTGCCAGTCCCATAACAGGTGCAGAATAAGAAGTTTTGATGGTGTGAATGAATTAATTCATAGAGTCATTAGGAAAATAGAATAATTGTCAAACAAGATTATGCCTTGATTTGCAATACAAAAATAAATAATGCAGAATGTGCTCAACAGGTGATCACCAACAGAAGCCTAGAAACAATAAATTCTTACAGGCGAATATCACTGATATTTGGTCTCATTCCAAAAGAGTAGAAATTCAGGTCCAAAGACTCGAGGTCTTTTGTAGGTGTAGTCCTATAGGTCAGCAATTTTCAACCTTTTTCATCTCATGGCACACATAAACTAATTGCTCTACAGCCGGCCTAAGACCATCGGAAAACACAGATATTTACATTACGATTCATAACAGTAGCAAAATTACAGTTACGAAGTAGCAACGAAAATAATTTTATGGTTGGGGGTCACCACAATATGAGGAACTGTATTAAAGGGTCGCGGCATTAGAAAGGTTGAGAACCACTGATCTAAGGGAAAAGGGGTCAGTGCTCCTAACTAAATGGTCAGATACTGTATGTTTTAAAAATTCTCACAGCACACAGATTGAAAATAGCTGCTCTAGGTAGATAAAAAAACTATACACATTTCTGAATTTCAAATTCATTGAGCAATCTAGAGGTTTTTATTTGGTTTCTATTTATCTTTGAAAAAATACACAAGTCATGAAAAAATACATAGGCTAAGTGTCTTTTAAATTGTAAATTAATAATCTGTATTTTTAAAAATATGCCAAGCTTCTTTTGAATTTGGACCGTGAGGACTTTCATGAAGGAAATAATCATCTTAGTAAAACCTCACATTTAAATTCAAACCTGGGGCTGTGGAAAATCTCTCTTGGGAAGCCCCTGGAGAGATGGCCCATCAGCCTCTTTTACAGTAACTTGAACCTTAGCATGAGTATAAAAATCAAAACAAAGAAAAACACAAGTATTTAACCTTTATTGGTAAAAGTAAGAAGATATAGAAAATACATTTGTTCTAGCATTAAACCAGTTCTTTTTTTTTTTCTGAATTAGCTCTTTCCCATTCAGCATGATAGAAAACGATGAAAATGCTAAGCCTAAACATGCATAATCCCTGTTCATCCCTTTTCCGGGAAGTCCCTCCAGAATAAATAGCCATGATATGATACATTGGATCCCATCGCTCACTACACCCCTGCTGCACTTCATCAGAGTGATTATAGTCCTTGATGTAGTCTAGCAAAATAGCTTTGCTCAAAAGGTTTTCTACTTACTAATTAAACCAATCAGATCTAGTCTTGAGGATTCAAAGGAGATACAAAGTCAGTCAGTTAGCTGGCAGTAGGTTCCATGGGCAAAGTAGCATAGTTTCTGCTGTTTATACTATAATTTACTTATATTTTTGTACTCACTTTCGACATTTATGTATCTATACCTTGTCTTTTAAGTCAGAAGCCATGTGAGTAAGTAGATACTATACATAAGCAGATGTTCAAGGCTGAAAAAATGGTAAAAAGAAGATAGGTTGACTGGTTGTTAGAAACAGAATTGGTAGATGTGGAGGATGAATAGAACTAGTCACAATAATAACAGAAAACAGGTTCACTCCTGTGGCTTATGACGAAGTTGGTGAATGTCAGTATTTAGCTTGATCCAGTTTTTGAACAGAGATTTAGATGTACTCAATTTTTTTGTTGTTTCCATAAAAATTTGATGCAGGATCAGAATACCTAGTTTCTTAACCAAAATAATTTCCCAATTTCTTTAGATAACTCCAATAGATCTATCTTTCCTGCAATCATAGGAGTTACAAGGACCCCACTATTTGCAATGATTGGAGGCTTATAATGTTCCAGGCATTCTTCAAGAAACTTTATGTTAAATATGTTAAATATTAACTTATTTTTAATCTTCACAACTGCACTGCCTGATGGTAATTACTTTTACATAACCTGTCCATCTTTACATAGCTAACAAATAGTGGAAGCAGCATTCAAGTCTATGACTATGTCACTCCAAAGTACAGCTATGTTCACTCACCAGTTACAGCCAATGACTATTCTAAAAGTTTCAGTTTTCATTGATTTGCATTCCTCATTCATTATCCATCCAAAGGAAGAACATCGTAAAGCATCTTTACTGTGTATAAAGTGCAACCTACATTAACGTGCTGATGAACATGGGAGATGACATGGGATGTGTTCTGACATTTTGTAACATGGCAGAACGGAATTTCTATATTGTTGACAGCTTACTATTCAATGAAGTGCTTGCCTCTGAGATTCAGTGACAATTATGCTCTCGCTCCTGCCAGACACTCAGCAGAATACTTGGGACACTTCCAAGGTTCACAGAACCTCTGATGCCAGGTGGTTCTCACACCCCAGCAGTGTTAGGGCCCATTGTGCCCTTAGCTATAAGTTAGAGTATCCTTGGGTTTGAAATGTGTACCAGTTGTAAATAGCAAGTTTAATCCAAACTTTATTAGATCAAAACAGATTCATTGATACGGAAAGCAGACGGACAGCTATCAGAAGGGAAGGTGGTTGGTGTGGTGCAGTGGTCGGCAAACTCATTAGTCAACAGAGCCAGATATCAACAGTACAACGATTGAAATTTCTTTTGAGAGACAAATTTTTTAAACTTAAACTTCTTCTAACGCCACTTCTTCAAAATAGACTCGCCCAGGCCGTGGTATTTTGTGGAATAGCCACACTCAAGGGGCCAAGAGCCGCATGTGGCTCGCGAGCTGCAGTTTGCTGACCACTGGTGTGGTGGATTGAGTGAAAAAGGCAAAGGGACTAAGCAAAAACAATCCAAAAAAACTCATAAACGCAGACCACAGTATGGTGATTTCCAGAGGGAAAAGGGGTTGAGGGGATGTACAAGAGGGTAAAGCAGGGGAACATGGTGACAGAAGGAGATTTGACTTGGGGTAGTGAACACACAATACAGTATACAATGATGTATTATAGTATTGTGCACCTGAAACCTATATACATTTATTAACCAATGTCACCCCAATAAATTCAATAAATAAAAAATAAAATCAAAAGGGGAAAAAATCTGGACAGGATATTTTATATGCTTTGAGGTGGTTCATTTAATATCTTGTTTTTCAGGGAAATCTTCACTTGGAAACATTCCTGGTACTCTTTTGGCTATTTACTAATATATTTATTTTTATTTACTTTTGTTGAATGCCTGAGCTATGTCTTTTGCTTGGTGGTTTAGTAAGCACATCCAAACTCTTCATACTTAACCTTTACTTAATTAATTATGTTGAATTTCATTTCTTTTGGAGAGCAATGCACAGTGGTAGTAATGATTTTTTAAAGGTTTGAAACTGCAACCAAGCAAATATAAATTTTGACTGTATTTTTCCATTGCTTAAGTTTTAAAATTGAGAATTCTTCTAAAAAAATCTTTAGAAGCTGAAAAATAATCTCTAGCACAAAGAAGTTGGCTACCAAAAGATAAACACAGTATGTAGCAGTAGCAGTATTGAAAATCAGAAACCAGGAGCACTTTTAGATGTTTCCATAGTAAAGGCCATATGAAAAATTATAAGGTAACATTATTCTTGCTCCATGCAAAGAAGGAAGCAATACACTTTTACTGGGTAGTACCATTGTGCAACTGATGCCGTTGTAATGACCTGGTTATCATTTAACAGGAAAGGAGAAAAGGAAAGACTAACTATAGATATGCAATTTATACAGCTTTGCAAAAAAGCTACATTTAACATTCTCCAAATCTGTTCCCCACTGATCAATGAAGGAGGGAACTAGACAAAAACAGTTTGGAGGAAGGAACTAGACAAAAACAGCTTAGACGCATGCCCAGTAAAGGTCCGAGTGATGTGGGAAGGTGCCTACCTGTCTACCAGTCATATCTGGGAACAAATTAGTGGCCAGGATGGGCATGGCCACTACAAGCACACAAAACCTATATATTTAAACTTCCAAACAACAGATGTTCACTTGTGCTCTCTGGATACTGGCCTTGTTTCTGGCTCTGCTGGAACCCAGCTGTACCTTTTCCAGGACTGGCTTAAGGGGCAGGAGACTTTGCAACCTAAGAAATGTAACTCCATGCCAATAAAACCTTCTTCCACATCCCATTCTCCCATATGAACCGTATGAATCTTAGAAAATTCATTTTCTGAAGGTATCACAAGAACCTCACTCCCATGAGCCACAGCAGGGATTTAATTCTCAGGTAACACAACCTTGTTTCATTGGCTACACAGCTGTTTCTCAGGGTCTTAAAGGTCATGCCTGGATTAGGCAGATGTTATTCAAACCACATTGGAGTAGAGGAATCCTGGGAAATGGCTTCAGGAGCAACTTCACAGAGTAACCCCTCCCCCCATCAGTTATCTATTAGGGGAATTAGACCTTTGAGGAATAATTTGTTTAAAGAAAAGGTTTCATGATTTACAAGGGCAAAGGAAAGCTTGCATACCACTGAGATACAATGTTTTGAGTCTTTTCTAATATTCCAGGTCTTTATTCCCCATAGCAATTTTTGTGCTTCCATACCATACTCTGCTTTTTTAATTAGAAGGGGAAAATTGTTCACCATGACTATACACTAAATGTTTCTTATTTAGTACTTCCATTATCCAGCGCTCCATTCTGCTAGTCTATTTTGTTTTGCTTTAAGAAAGTCTACTATGGGGAGACAGGCTGAGAAATATATAAATTTTATATGAATATTAATCTTTTTTAAATCATGTGAAATGGTTCAGTGATCTAATAGAGAGTTTTATTGTGCTGATGCATGTGTGATTTGAAAGATAATTACATAAGATTAAATCCCTTTTCTCAGCCAATCAGAAATGAGATCCCTTTTATTTTTATGGCCTATAATAAACTTTGTGGAGGAAAAATTGTGCTGTTAATCTCAAGCACAATGACAGAAATAAAATATTATGAATAAAAATTTTCCTTGTGCTTCATGGGCAAAAAAAGGGTCTCTATTTACTAGAATCATCAAAAGTCTGTATTCATTATTTATAAAATAGAGCAATAGAAAAAATGATAAAACAATAAGGAAATTACATAAAGAAATGAATGCTATAGTACACACACAAAATAGATTTGAATTTTTAGCAAGACTGGTGTTAACCTAATACATGAAGAGCCTAATTCATAGAAATAAAAGTACACTGAAAACGAAATGTCAACCAGTATTTACATAGTATTTACTATCTGCCAAGCTGGGGTCTACATCCTTGTCATATGTCAATTCATTTAACCTTTATTATAACTCTACTAGAGGCTCAGTGCATGAAAATTCATGCACTGGAGGGGGGGTTCCCTCAGCCCGGCCTGCCCCCTCTCACAGTCCAGGAGCCCTCAGGGGTGGGAGGCGACCCAGCGATCAGGGGGAGGCAATGCCCCCATCACACCTCTGCTGCTGCCACTGCCAGCAGCGCAAGTGTTGGCCGGCCTTGTTACCTTAGCCTCAGGCGGCCCTGGGCTGCTGTGCAGACGCCATCGAGGCTTGCCTGTGCCTTGGGCATTGGCTGGGCAGCCGCCATCCGAGGCTAGCCTGCAACTGCTGCCCCAGCAGGGCTGAGGGGACTGGGCGCCTCCATCTTGTGGCTGTGGGTGCTGCCATCTTTGAGGGCATGGCAGTCAATTAACATATTCTCTCCTTATTGGCTGTGGGTGCCACCATCTTTGTGAGGGCACGATGGTCAATTAGCATATTCCCTTTTTATTAGATAGGATGGGATTTGTACTATTTCCATGTAACAGATAAGAAAAGTGAGCTCAATGAAGTTAAATAACTTGTTCAAGTTACACAGCTAAAGTTATGGTGCTGGAGGTTCATTTCAGCTGTCCATACTATAAGCTGTTAACCCCAAACTCTGCCTATCCATCAGCATCTGACACATGTCTTCAATCACCTCCTGGATATCTCCAACTCAAACACTATAAGCACTCTGTATTCTCAAAATGAGTCCCATAGCAATCCTGCCCTTCTCACTTAATCATGCTGCAAGGGAGAGGAGGTGGTGGGAATAGGACTCTTCTGGTGTAGACAACGATGGAGCACACAGTTAGTTAAGAAATACAAAATAATAAATAAATACAACCAAATGAAGTAAATTTCCTTTTTTTTTTCCACCATGGGCAAGCAATTTTAAACCATGGAATACTCCTACCTTCTGACACCAACTGCTTCTTCACCTCCCTTTCACTTACACAAGGATTCTCACCTGTCCCTTATGCTGATCCTGCTCCCAAATTGCTTTCTCATCAACAGCTGTGTCAGCCATTTAGCCCCCCCCCCCCCAACTGCCCCAAACTTAAGAATTACAGAAGCCTCCTTCTTCTCTTTAACATCTCTCTAGCAGGCGTCCTCAAACTACGGCCCGCGGGCCACATGCGGCCCCCCGAGGACATTTATCCGGCCCGCCGGGTGCCACTGCCTGTCCTGCTTGGCAGCCAACTCGTCCTGGGCCCGCAGTGCGCATAGGAATTTGTTCATAGTTTTTTTTTAAAACTATAGTCCGGCCCTCCAACCATCTGAGGGACAGTGAACTGGCCACTGGCCCACTGTTTAAAAAGTTTGAGGACCCCTGCTCTACAGAGTCTACATCCAACAATCAAAACATTGACTCTTTAGATATTTCTAGTATCTGGCATCTGCACTCTGCCCTCTCCAGGTTATTTTTACTGATAGGTACTCATCAACATGATCTTTATGTAAACTCCATGCTCTCATTATTTGAAAAAAGCGTCGGCCTGTGGACTGAAGAGTCCTAGGTTCGATTCTAGTCAAGGGCACATACCTCCATTGCAGGCCCGATCCCCATTCTGGTTGGGGCACCAGATGACAATGTTTCTCTCTCTAAAAATTCAATGGAAAAAAATCCTCGGGTGAGGATTAACAACAAAAACATATAAAAAATAAATTCAAAAACACGCACATTAACTGAATTTCCTAAATTATAAGAGTATAAGAAAGAAAATACAAATTACTTACAATGTCAATGACTACAGTCAACTAATGTAACATTAATGAATATCCTCCGTTTGTTTCTCTCTTCTCTGCGCCCCCCATCCCATCTGTCTCTCTATTAGCAATGCATAAGCATATTTTATAATATCAGGATTTATTCATAGTTTGATTAACTGCATTTTCAGCCATTTAGTGGAAACAACTAGTAAGAGAATTTTGAGGCCAAAGGATATAACTGTGTTTTGTTTGTTTGTTTCAAAAGCTAAATTTATTAAAATAATAAAATGAATGTGTGCTTATTGCAGACAATTAAAACATACAAAATAAAACAAACAAATAAAAATAACTCATAATCCCCTGGCCATTTAGGGTAACTTAGGCAAAACTGGCCCTCACATTTTCTCATCTAGATTACTACTAACTAATTACGTCCTAATTTGCATCTCTGTCTCAGTCAAGTTTAGCCTCACCCATTAACTTGACTTACCATTAAGTTATCCAGTAACTTACCACCCATTAACTTAGCTCACCTGTTAAGTTACCATCCACACTGCTTCCAGGATGATTCTATTTTAAATTTCACAAATGTGAGGAAGTAACCCTCTCAAATTGCCATTCATTCCTCTACCCTCTGTCTTTTCCATATTACATGAATTACCTCAGTACACCAAGGTAGTTGCCCACTTCACTTAATTTGCTTCATTCCTCAGCCCAGTAAAAGTAGAAGAAAATTGTGTAGTAGGTAAGGTAAGTAACATCCATAGGACTGAGATGGAATCTGGGTGTAATGAGGGTGAGTCCTCACAGCATGAGAGAGTCGAACCAGGTAAACATTTCCTGATTCAGGTTGGGGTTGATCTGAGAAATGAGATCACATCTAGACCCTTGGATAGTGGACTAGATTTGGGAACTAACAGAAATCAATATTGGCTAGATAGAATGGGACTAGATTATAAAGAGCTAAGGAGTCAAACAAAGAAAACTGAATTTATGTTAGCAATAAATACGGTAGCAGAATTTTGAAGGAAGGGATGATATGAAATTGTGCTCTAAAAATACCAGCCTAACAATGACAGAGCAAATCAGATTAGAAGGTAAGTGATGGATATTAGGCAGACAACCCAGTGAGCTGCTACCTTTCTCATACTGTGTGATGAGAATAGGGGACAGGCTGGCACAATGATAGGTTAAGTAACATACATCCCACAGTCACTAGTGTCAAAGCCCAAGCCGTGCCTGTGTATTACCTATGCCCAGCCTTGTCCTGGCACCTAGTAGGTATGCTGATTCTTTCATCTTGTGCTCTTGGATTCCCGCTGGAAACTTGGCCTTGTAAATTGGAATCCAGTTAACTGTCTACTACACTCATATTCATTTGACAGGACATTTACCACGTTGAAGAATTACATACAGTAAAAATAATTTTAACTGTTAGTTGTTTGTTTTTAATTCTCGCTGGATGCTATGTGGTTTTGAGTATTATTTTCTACGTACCTCCTATGAAGCCTTGATTATTTTTAAATGCCATTACTTGATGTAGTTTATTGGGTGAATTTGCTTTGAAAAACTATTACTCAAACTCATGTTTTGAGCTGTATTTTTATCTGTTTGTTGAGTTTGTTTCATTGTTGACTCTACTTAAAAGCATTCTGTATAGCTTAAATAGTGTTACTAGACATCTAAACTAATTTTAGCTTTCAAAGTAAGTTTTTTAAAGCTTCTCCCTCTTAATATTTCATGCACTCAATTTTCTGATATTTTTATCCTTCTATATTTGTAACAACCAAAAAAAATGTAATGAGATCCCTTAGTTTTCCCTTTCCATGGAGAATTTAATTGAGTGATCAATCACCGATACAGAGTCCTCCCTGCAAGGTCACATTTATGCTATTTTACACAGGCCCAGCCAACTTGAAGCCAAACTTGTGTAATTATTTTACATCTATTGGTGAGGAAATGCTAAGGAGACCACAATAAAAGATGCATGAATTATCCAATTCTTAAAGAGAAACAAACACACAGTCATGTTCTATTATACAAAGTTACTGGTTACAACACAACAAAACTAGGGCTTGAAATAATATGTGATATTTTTATTATATTCAAAAAAGACTGTTCATTTTAACACCTTATAAGAATAATAAGCAACACTTTCCTGCTTCCACAAGACTGTCTGTTTCTGACCAGAACACGGTCTGGCTTAATTTGATCTTGTGCATACAAACAGGGATGGATGAAATTGTCTGAAAGTCTGACCTTGCCATTATCAAAATAATGAGTCTACTTTATGGCATATCATTTCCAATCAGGTGAAAGCTTCTGCTTATGTAAACATTTTGAGGGAATAAAAGCAAGGATCCTCAATCAAACCTTGGAAAAAATTCTACTGTCCCCAAACCAGATTTTTAAAAGGACAATTTGAGCCAAAGTATGTTCTTTTCCAGCTACTAGTGCTAATGGAAGGAAAATGTTTTGTAAATGCTTAGCAGATGTTTAGTGGTTTTATCATCATCATTACCCACAAGTTATGCTAAGTTATGTAAATCCATCATAGAATTTAAGGCTTATATGTACTTAATATACTTTGCAACTATTTCTCTCCATTTGGTAACAACCTCTTTAGGATAAGAATTAGGTGTTTACTTTTTATTAATAAGAATGTTTTACTGCAAAGGTGACTTTATTTTCCCTCTTTACATATCTTTCATAGACACATTTTAATAACTGAAATAAAAGTAGAAAATGCAAATTCCTCATAATTTTATTTGCTCTATATTTCCACTTACACCTGTGAAGATATTCTTAACTCCTATATTTGCCTCTAGTTAAAATTGTTAAAGTTACCTCCTTATGTATCCCTACCCTGTTCTGTAAGAAAATAAAACAGCACACCCCAAAAAGCATTTCTTATCTTTGCATGAAAACCATTTCCTCATTCTTGCTCAAGCACCACGGAACACAGAAGTGAGCTGCTCACTTCCAATGAGGTTAGTGATCTGGTCCTGATGTTTCACCTCTTGAAATATCTTTCCCTTGACCATCTTGGGCTACTGCATCTAGTCTCAGGAAGTAGGCTGTTGCTCGTCCTCCAGCTTCTTCTTTCTAATTAAACCTCCAAAAACTAAGTCAGAATTGGGGATGTTAGTCTCCCTGGCATGAACACACTTTACAAATTGCTGGGTTCAAATCTCACCTCATAGAGGTTACAGTCACAAAAATTACTGGATTATGTGAAGGGTTGTTTTGATACAGCTGTCAGATCTTAAGAATCATAAAGTGTAAATGGCAACTAAGATATCATTTGAAGAGGCAGAAGTCAGAATAGCAGCAAGAGGTATTGGTTTTGGCTCACTGACAGCATACTGTGGGGCTGTGGGTATTAGGAGGCCTGGAATCTAATCTCACCTTGACTGATAATTAGGTTTTATGACCTTGAGACAATCGGTTTGTCTCTCTTGAGTTTTTGTTGCTTCATCTGTAAAATTAGGAGGTTAGTCTAGACGTTCTTTATGGTTCCTTCCATCTAAAATACTATGATCTATGGTAGCGCTCTCTCTCTCTCTCTCTCTCTCTCTCTCTCTCTCTCTCTCTCTCCTCCCCTCTCTTCCACTCTAAAGCAATGGGAAAATATCCTCAGGTGAGGATTAAAAACAACAACTATGATCTATAATCTTTGGAGAGTACTGGTCCCATCATTATTTCTTTTATAAAATGATAAATCTACAAGACTGACAATATCAGCCAGAATTAAAAGGTCCATTATTAGCAATACATAGCCATTTACATTTAAATAAACTAAAATGAAATAGAATTGAAGTAGTTCGCCTCCTCAAAATGTTGCTTTAGTTTCATTTCAAGCGCTAAAACTTAAAAACTACCTTCTCCACAAAGTAGGATTCAGGTCCTTACAAATTGTCACCTTAGAAAAGAAAATGTAAGTTTTTACACCTCCTAGCCAAAGTTGTGCAAGTCCTTAGGAAGGATTCTGAAAGGCTGGACTGGATCTTGTGCACAACCCTTGACTTGCCATGTGGGCTGGGAGATAGGATGAGGGAACCAACTGGCCTTTTTATTCATGGCTAGAAAGGGAATTGAGGAGCAGTGCACCTGAAAGAAGTGTGCCTGTATAATTTGCCTTCAGTTCAATGCACCGATCATTGGATGTATTCTGCCATTGGATGCATTTTGCCAAATGCATATGCTCATATAATCTACATAACCATGTGCCTTTGAAGATATAATATTTCAACCACCCAGAAACTGCCCCATACTTATATTTATAGGGACACATGTTATATCATGAAATGGTAGAATGGTAGAGTGGAATGCTTTAAAGCATAATTCCTTATAGAAAAAGTTGGGTTTGATTCTTGACTCTTAAAGATATTTTTAAGTTCATTAAGCCTCAGTTGCACTAAATAAATAAGGATAATAAAAGTAGATATTTCATGAATGTCATGAAGAGTAATAAAGCAATAAATATAAACAATGAAGTCATAAGTCAATGTCACCCTGGAAATGGTATGTATATACAGCAAATGTTAGCTTTTGTTTTGATGACATTAGAAATGCTTCAGGCTTCTTGTTCTATACCTGACCTTTAAACTCCCTCCTATCTATAAATGTGGAAGATTGATCTGAATTCTTCCATGAGTCATTGTGAGGAGGAACAATAGGTCAAGTGTTCTCACACTTTTAAATAAAAGATCAAAGCAGAGAAGGAAAGTTCAAAATGAAAGTCCCTAAAAATCAAATCAAAATATGGTACGATGATTCAGGCTCTTTTGGTAAAATGTTTGAGCAATATCGAAACTGTCAAGGCGCATAACCTGGTTTTATGAGCCTGAGAAAACTTCACAACAGCCTTCCCCGAGTTATATTCTGCCAGTTTTATAGGTGACTCATCTCGGCTGAGATTTTCAATGAAACTCTTTGTGATATAAAGCAGCCTGCTATAAAACAACTCTAGTACAAACCCCATTTTTACATAATGCAGTGGAAGAGAAGTGCTATTTTATAGAATGACAATCACTGGGTAGCTTATGATTTCCTGCGTTCACCCCAGAGTGGGAGGCAGTCCTTTGGTCTGTTCACTTTGGGCAAAAGAAAACCCGATTTTCAGGGATTCAGTGCGAAGCATGGGATCTGTGCAGGGGGAGTAAAGGGGCTGGATCTCTTGGGTTGGAGCCTGCCTTGGCTTTGAGGTCAGCCTGGCACTGGCCGTGTGGGAGAAACAGATGATTGGCAGTTGCCTCTGAAACACAGGCTTGAGGGTAGGCTGCAGGCTCTGAGGGAGATTTTTGATGCAACTATTTAGCCACAGTATAAAAAAGGGGTTCTGCCATAACATAACAGCATTAAGAAAAACTCTTTCTAGTTATTACTCCAAAAAATGTCTTTCATGTTCTGGAAGAATGGTCTGTAATAGATGCCATTGCAGCAGGTCCCCACACCTTTACCTCATGGACTACCACCTGACTCCTGAGAGCCAGCTGACACCTGCGCTTCTCTCCTAAGGGCTTTGACTTGTCACTGAAGATTGCTTTGCTACTTGGCAGCTGGAAGAGCTAGGGAATTAGCCCTCCTAGGAGCAACCCTCGTGGAAAACATCCAAGGACTAATGTGAGTTGACGTATGGATGCCCGGGCAGTCCTGCCTTCCAGTTGGAAAATCACCGAGGCAGCATTTCATACTAGTCCTACATGCTCTCTGTGCATTTAATAGAGCTGCCTTCCATAGCTGCTATTTTGATAATGCAGCTCCATCTACAATCCTTCCTTCCTTGTCTCACCCCACATCCTGCCAGTGTTTCCTTCAACTCCCAAATCAACTATTTGAATCCTCCTTAAGGGTCTACTTCTTGGGGATCTCAGACTAAAGCAGCCCTTATACCAAATGGGGAAAGGAAACGTCCTTTATAAAAGCAACTATGAGGTAGAGGACAGGGTAAGAATTTGAGAACCATCCTCTTCCAAATGAGTCTGTCTTTTGCCTGAATTCAATTCAGTTCAACAAATATTCATCACGTACCTCCTACATAGAAAGCATTTTGCCTAGGTATTTAATAAGGGTAGAAAAGTATTAAATAAGGAAATGCATCCCATACTGAAACTCTAACACAATTTACAAAGTTTCTTTCAAGTGTAAATATTTTCCATTTCACAAGGAGAATCTTTCTTGGAATGACATTTATCCTGATCAATTCCTTAAAGTGGCAATTTTGTCAGAATCACTTATCTCGTGATCAGGTTCAATTCTATAACGATTTTCAGATTATGATGGTTTAGGACTACCTTGAACTAACCCTGAGGACAGGGAGGGGTTAATTTTATTTTTAAAGAAATCATAAGAGAGTAAGATGTTTATATAGCTTAATATGTCCTCACTGGCAATGTTTATGTTTAGTAGAATGACTGCTTTCCTTGTTGTTAAGATAATAACTGCAAGGAGAGGACATTTTTTAATGCAAAAATATTTTTGTAAAAAAAAGTGTTTCCAAGTAAGTTGACAATTGGATAACTTGAGAACTATGCATTATTTTTTACATCAATTGCTTCTTTCAGGCAAAAATTTGAGAACATAGTTCAAGTGAACAAATCAGAAGATTCTGTGCATTTATGACTTGAAATTTGCTTTGCATGCACATACTATTTATACATCTGTGACATGCATCATTTGATTTGACGTTTGCTTAACTGAAATGAAACATGATGGGCTGACATTATCAAACTGAGCAGATTTTCTGTGACCTTAAACTGAATGTTCCAGGGTATGTGCCGAAGGAGTGGCAAATGGATTGAGCATAAAAGCAGCAGCTGCTATCACCTAGGGTTAGTCCAATGTTATCATTAAAATGCATTTGACTGAAGCAGATAAGTCAGTTGCATAAGAATGATCAGTTATGTGAATATTATATTATTTATAATAATGTGATTTTTACTGGGGTTACTGAGACAATGCAGGAATAGCCCATTTTTTTGCAGGAATATTTATGAACTTTATAAAAATCCAAAGAAATGAACACCATTTTTGATTAATGAGAGATTGAAGAAAAATATAAAATGTAGGCATGAAAATTTGATAATTAATTAGACAACTAAGGGACAAGAGCATTTTTAAAATAACAATGTTGATTCTTAACGCATTTTATTTTACAATTTGAATATCATCCCATAGTGCTAAATCATATTCAATATTCATGGATACAATAAATACTTATTGTGTCTTTAGTGTGTCCTTAGCATGCACAGCACCATGTTAGTGCCTAGGGTTGAGAAGCAAACAAGGTAAATACAAATTTTCTCCTCTGAAAATAACAAAGCTGGGTATATGAATATGAACAAAGCTCAGTGTTAATCACAGTGACAGTCATTATTTCAAATGAGTATTTGCCTTATAAACTGCATTAGACTTCTTTACTGAATAAATGTTATAAATGATAATAGTTTCTCGTTAAGCACATATTGTGAACTGCACTGGGCAAAAGGATTATATGATCTTATTTAATCCTCACAGCATCCTTATGAAGTATGTACAGAACAGATCTGGGTTTTGTGGGGACTCAATTTTACAGGTTGTGAGGATCACTATGCACATGCAGCCTTGAAGATTAAACTTTGTTGGTTTCATAATCCTCCTCCCACCATGATTATTATACCAATTTTTCATAGGAGGAAATCAAGACCTAAAAAGCCAATGTAAATTTTAAAAGTGGAATTAAATCTGTATGAAAATTAAATCTGTATGTAGACTGGTAGGTAGTATTTGTACCATGGCCTTCACTAATCCTATCCTCTGAATTTTGTGGGACATGAATGAACATATCACATTGGCTAATTTACTTGATTCCAGCATTGACGAAATCAGGATCTTTCTACAGATGGAGACATTATAAAGTGCTCAACTTTAGTGCTAACACACATCTGTGAAGTAGAGAACATGCCTTGGGAAGCAGGGTATTTGAGTCTAGTTTCAATGGATTACTTAAAGTTGTTCAATTGATGACTTGATAACGAAAAGTGTTCTACAAACATATGAGTTGCATGATTTAATTTGCACCATTAGTGTTTGGATAAACTAATTCAATCATTGCTTCCCATGCAACAGTGTCACCTATTCTGTTAAAAGTAATCTGACAGTTGATTGATTTCAAGTGTCATTATGTAGACAAAGGAAAATACTTGTGTCACTGGGATAAGTAAAGAAGGTTTTATAACACTAACTAGAGGCCCGGTGCATGAAATTCATGCACGAGGAGTGGGGATGTGTCCCTCAGCCCAGCCTGCACCCTCTCCAATCTGGGAACTCTCAAGAGATGTCAAACTGCCCATTTAGGCCCGATCCCACCGGGCAGTCAGACATCCCTCTCACAATCTAGGACTGCTGGCTCCCAACCACTCGCCTGCCTGCCTGCCTGATTGCCCCTCACCGCTTCTGCCTGCCAGCCTGATCACCCCCTAACCACTCCCCTGCCAGCTTGATCCATGCCTAACTGCTCCCCTGCCAGCCCAATTGCCCCTAACTGCCCTCCCCTACAGGCCTGGTCACCCCCAACTGCCCTCCCTTGCCAGCCTGGTCACCCCTAACTGCCCTCCCCTGCAGGCCTGGTCCTTCCCAACTGCCCTCTCCTGCCGGCTTGGTCACCCCCAACTGCCCTCCCCTGCAGGCCTGGTCCCCCTGAACTGCCCTCCCCAGCAACCCAGGATGCCAAGCCTTCCCCCCACTCTCCCATCAGGCTTGGCATCCTGGGTCGCTGGGGTGACCTAGGACGCCAAGCCTTCCCGCCCATCTCCCACTCTGCTCTCTCATCAGGCTTGGCATCCTGGGTCGCTGGGGTGACCCAGGATGCCAAGCCTTTCCCCCGCTCTCTGCAGGATCCGTGGCTCTGGCTGGCGCTACCATTTTGGCCCGTCAATTTGCATATTCCCTCCTTATTGGCTGTGGGCGCGGCCATCTTTATCACGAAGTGATGGTTCATTTGCATGTTACTCTTTTATTAGATAGGATAATTCCATGATATTTAACTCTACTGCAGAGGATGAAAATGTTGATCAATAGCCAAGGCTTATGCCCAGAAAAGTACACTGAGATTTGTGGCTACCATGAAAGCATAATTTAAAAATATAAAGGAAGTCTCTCTTTAATTTTGAGGTTTGTCAAGGAAGTTGCACATATATTGAAATTTCACTTTAAAAAAATGATACATTTATATGCACATACACAACACTGCTGAAGTGAAATTGGTCTGAGAATGGTAATTTAGATTTATAAAAGCAGGAATTCAGAAATTAATCACTCATTCCCCACTCCTTGATAAAATTCAGTGTTTTCCAAGGGTATTTCTATAGCTTTCCAGTGATGCAAAGGGTTCCACTGTAGAGAGCACTTTAGTCTTTCCCATTGAGTCAATGAAGAGCACTATTGAACACAAGACAGCCCTCGCCATCATAGTTGTGTCAGTCTCCCTAGAAGAACCCAATGTGCTAGAGAGAAACCAACAATTCTTTGTGATGAGCATTTAGTTGGTATATAAGAGTCCCATACCCCAAACATATTGGGTTGTCTGTATTTCCTAATGATACCATGTTCTTACTCATTTTATCTGCCTTTTCTTCACCCCTGTTGAAATCTTCTCATCAGTCATTGTTAAAATCATAGTCAACTGTTCTATGCATGGGAAAATTAGATGTTTTCTTGTGTTGCTACTAGAAGATTTCATTTCTCCTCTCTCTCTCTCTCTCTCTCTCTCTCTCTCTCTCTCTCTCTCTCTCTCAGCGTTCTTGATAATATTAAGAAAAAATACTCTGGTGAGTTCTGAAATATTTTTGGTTATCTTTCAGTGAGATTGATTACTCTGAGCATTTAATGCTCACAATCAGAAAAGTCCTAAAGTGTCAAGGCTGTGGTCTTGCCCAGTTCTGTGATTTTAATGTTGCACATTTATAGATGGCACTGAAATATTATTTGGGTTTCACAAAACTTTGAGTTTACTAGACCATTATCTATATCCCAAAGAGGAATGCTTATAGAAGATTTTGTTTTGTTGTTGCAAAGAGAATAAACTAGATTTTTTTTTTACAAAAGTCAAATGCAAAGGTATAGTCTCTAGAATTTTTGTGTCAATGCCTAAAAATAAAGAGAATCTTCTTAGTAAAGGAAATCTATCAAAAATATATTTATGAAATCAATAGACTATTTCAAACTATTTTAGTAAAGAAAACTTCTCTCTACATTACAGTCATTACCTGAAGCACTATTTTAAACATGAACATATGGACAGAAGTAATCCAGTGGAAAGAAGGAATTTGAATGCAATTCCTGAACTGTAGCGGGAGGAATGCAGCATCTCAAACAACGGGCTGAGCATTGCAAGCAGAAAAAAACTTATTGCAGGTGGCCTGGCAGGTCTCCTCAAGATGCTGGAAGGTTCTGTTCTCAGATACACTCCTCTCACCTCCTCCTCCTCATCCCCCGATCAAATCTGTTAGTTCTTTGAAATGCCCACACTATTTCATTTTTCAATAGATAGTTGAAATGTCTTGTCAAAAAGGCATTGCAAGTTCAGTGAACATACGCACTCTGAAATGACAGTATCTGATTTCTAAAGCTGTTCTGCAATCTACTAAGTGTGTGATCAAGGCAAGTTACTTAACCTCTTCAAATCTCAGTGTTTCCCTATACACAAGGACAGACCTTGTAAGACCCTGTGAGTCTTGAGTGGTATGTAACATGAAATAACTTGACGCATAAGGATGATTTGTGGGGAGATAATACAAAGAGATATTTTTGGTTTTCCCAGAAATAGTTTCCCCCCAAAGGCATCCTCATTTGAGGGATGGTCAGAAAGCATATCAACCTGTTGTTCTATTCTGTCCAGAGCAAAGAGGGCACTGATTTGCCCTGAACATCAAGGCTAAAGACAGTGCAAAGTGAGGTCAGATCTTGCCTGTGGAAAGTGACTGTCCAAATTCCTTTAATTCTATGTCATATCCCAAACACTAAACTTGCCTGATCAGATCATAGCCCAGGATAGAGAAGAAATAAAAAGTCCATCCCTTCTCCCTGGTAGGTCTCAGGAGATGAGGAAACCTGGTGGTGAGACACCTGTTTCCTAGTGTTTCTTCTCTGTGTTAGAGAGAGGTGGGAAATTAAAATAGAGAGAACTCTTACAGTAGATGTTTTATTGCCTTATTTCCTACTTAGATTATCTTGTATAGAATAACCTCATAGGCTTCCCCCATCTGTAGCCTGCTGGCTAGAGTAGTTGCAAGACAGTAACTAAAAGTTAATATGGTTCACAAGAGAGAATGCCTGAGCAGGTATCATTGAGCAGCCCTTGACGTTTTTATAAGGGGAAGGTACTGAGTGTCCCTCTACGTCTTCAGGAATGCAGCAGGAAAGGGGAAGGGCATACTCAGAAGTCAGATTTGAGCCTGACTACAGAGCCTGAAGAAAGGATTGCCTAGGAAGTGGGAGACTGACAGTAGCAGAAAGTCATTCAGTCTGAAGCTGGATTGAAGCCATGGCAGGTTGTTAAGTGCACAAACTTTATTGTTAACTATAGGCATTATGCTGCACATCAGATCTCCAGAAACCTTTGGAGGTGATCGATATGTTTATCACCTTGATGTGGAGGTCATATCACTGGTGTATGCATGTGACCAAACTCATCCAATTGTATACATTAAATATGTACAGATTTTGTATATCAGTTATATCTCCTTAAAGCTGTAAACAAAGATTCATCCACAATGTGACTTACTAAATAGATGGTGGAAGATTTAGTATTCACCAAAAGTCCCAAGGATGGTCAAAGCTACATTGGCCAAAATGGGCCCATTGTGGGTCTGGGGCTTCTCTATCTTAAAATGTGGAATTTTCAATGGGCATAGAACATTTGGCCCAGGTTTGTCCTCTACCTTTAGGTAACAGACTACCTTGGCTTGAAGTGGTAGTTGATGTTGAATAAGAACAGATCATTCAGGAGTGCTGAAGTCAAGGAGAGATCCAAGGTGAGGGACACGTTTCCTGAATCCCAATAAGAGACCAGGAGAGTCTCTTATTCCAGAGGCAGCACAGATGTAGAGCAGCAGGAGAGGCAGCTATGTGTCTCTCCTAAACCACTTCTGACCATGACTGGTCAAGGACCAAGGGAAAACTGAAGCCTTTTCTATTTTTACTCTAGGGCCAGCTCTGCCCTCTCCTAATATGGCTCATTTCCAGACATTTAAATAGTGATAACATCCCTGCAGGAAGAGGCACTAAAGGGCTGAAGCTTTACGAGTCAATTATGAAGCCCTCAGTTCTTCACTTCGGAGCTCATATATCCAAACAGCATACAAGGCTCAAAGATGACTCGTTCTTGCCTACATTACACAGAATCTTTGTCACGACTGTGGTGTAGTTAGAAACTCCTAGACTGCCTGACTCAAACCTCAATAGTATTTTATCTTAGACATATCACAAGCATGTACACTAGACCAAGCATGTCAAACTCGCGGCCTGTGGGCCACATGTTTCATTTATTTGGCCCACGTTAGCCTTTGAGTTTGACATGCTTGCACTAGAGCAGAGGCACACCCTAAAGAACCAACCTACACTAACAAACCTGAAGTTTGAAATTCCTGTTTATTAAGCAATGAAACACAAGGGTGGGACAAGATTCAACCACAATGACACTGTCCCAACCCTGTCCTGGAGCTTCTTGTTCCAGGGGTGAGTGAATAATTTAATCTTCAGGAGCCATTAATTCTAGTTCTCCTTCAAAGAGTCAGCAATGGTCCCAGTTAATTTCATTTTTTATTTGAGACTATGAATATTCAGAAAGTGAAAAAGGGCAACCATCATCTCATTATATGAGTGTATTCCTGTTCTTTTCCCCCCTACCAGTAATACTTTATTGATTTATTAATCAGCAACAAATCAAAGGATAAGGACATGCCATTTCTTCATTAATTAGTCATAGGAACAGTCAACACTAACTAATCAGTCTTATTCAACTATAAATAGTCTTTTTATATCTCTTGAGAAAGGAGAGTGAAGTATAGAAATTTTATTATGCTTTAGAATATTTTCTCATTGAATGAAATATGTATATGTTGAGCATCAAGTATAAGATTCAAATATCAAGGAACACATAATCAGGAAATAACTTTTAATGCAAATAGTTTTTATTAATAACCTGAATAAATTGCTTGTCATCAGCTAGCACAGTTTTCTATTTGTCTGTTTACTTGGTTTTAATATATCCAGGCTACAATACTTTTTCCCTCTGCCCCCAAATTAGTAAATTAAATTGAAAAAATAGTAATAGTAAGAACAGATTTTAGAAACTGAAACAACGTCCTAGTTAGCCGCTTCCTGAATTTTAGTAACATTTCCTACATTGAAACAGATATTTTTCTTCTATGATTCATACAGTGGTATAGTTAATGCTGTAGTGTTCTTCATCATTTACACATTGATCATTCATCACATTTCTATTTGGCAACCTCTGCGTGCCTAGCACTGTCCTAGTTGCTGTATTTACTGTATAATGTTGTACAAAATTCATGTGGTTCTTATGATCATATTCTACCCTTAAGTGGGGGATGTGAACATTAAACAAATATAAATGCATTATTATAAATTGAGATAACTTCCAAGATGAAAATAATTACTTCTATTTCTTGATTCTGAATAGTTTTGATGGTATCAATTCCCCATACTTGTCTGAGATCTCTGATAAATTAGCTGACAATTAAACGCATATTTCTCAAAAATACATCTTTTCTTGTTTACATATCTCTTTTCTATCTTTTACTTAGAAGAACAAACCATTCTTCCAGTTGGGTTTTCCACAGTTAATTTTTTTTATTTATCTTCATCCTTTTTATTGAATTCATTGGGGTGACACTGGTTAACAAAATTATACACCATTTAGGTACACAATTCTCCAACACATTATCCATATACTGTATTCTTCTTTTATTTTTCTAAAGTAACTATATTTTTCCTCAGTCTGCACCAGATCAGGATAATTGTATTACTGTGTTCTTTATCACCTACCTAATGTTAACTTTTATTAGATTTCATGTCTTCTCCAAATCCACTAACATATGCATCTTTATGTCCATAGGAAATTACTGGAATCGCCCCCCAGTTAATGTGATACACATTTGGCTCTGTGTTTTCATTTAAACTCTTTTCTTAATGATAAGGAAATAGTCTGGCAGGGAATGTACTGGAACTGGGCTTTATTTTTGACTAAAAAATATTTTCCCATTTTCCAAATTACTTGTTTTCATGTTTTGAGTTCTATCAGAGATTTTAAAAGTAATTTAATCTATATAATCCAGACCTTTGTTCTAATCACTATTGTCAAAATATTTCTATATGTATTGTTCTGAACAAAGCAAAAAACCAAGAGCAGGTTCGTGTATCCACTTCTCTCTCTTTCTCTCCCCACCCCTCTCGTGTTTTTGCTGATAACCATGAGAAAAAAAATGCTTGTTACATGAATGAATAACAAATATATTTTCTTGTTATGTATTTAATAAAAACATTTTTGTCATCTAAAATTGTTTTATTATCTGGCATATTGGTGAGATTGGTAAATGAAAGGAATGAGACAGAAAGAAGAAAGCCACTGAAATTGATGGAAACCTACTATGAACCAATAATTATTTGTGTAGTGTGATTTTAAACACAGGACATCTTCCATGGAAAGCATTTTAATACCCAATTAAATATAAGAAAACCAAGGCTCCCAGAGATTAAAAATGACTAATGAATGGTTTTCTTATTTTGAACCACATTTCCCCCCTGCTAACCTACACAATAGATGCCACTACGCTGCTAGTTTTAGATTGTTCTAAAAGCTTTAAAAATCCATTAAGGATACACACCACAGTAAAACAGAATATGATTTCCTTAATACCCTCCATTGAAAAGGGACAGGACGTTTCTGATATTTTGAGACTGACATTGCCAATGTTACTTGGCCAAGCAGATTTCACATGGTCAAGTTTTATGTGAATACTAGTACTTGAAGCCAAAGTTGCTTGTGTGCCCTTTACCGTGAGATCATTACTAACAAACACTTAGCATTAGTCAAGAAGTCATATACTCCAAATGAATAAAAATCTAGGAATCACAGCTTAAAAAAACAAAAATCTAAATATGTATTTTGATTAATAGACTCCGAAGGTGCTATTAACTAAGTGATATTGGAAGAAATTAAAAGCTAGATTTAATAAAGTTCATAATACCACAACATCATGTCAGTGATTAACTAGAATCTGAAAGTTGGACTGGTGAGGTCTAGTAGTAAAAGAACATGCGTATAAACGGATCAATTATATTTTTAATTAGTGGTATAGTTAATGCTGTAGTGTTCTTCATCATTTTCACCTTGCAGCACAAAACAATGTTGAAAAGAAACACTTCTTTAAAGTATTGCTTATAAATGGATAAATGGTTCATTGTAATCCTGTCATTTAAGGTCAAGCACTGAAGATGCAGTGTATATTAATGTATCCAATATATCACAGGAGAAGTTAATGCCTACCCTTCCTTTGGGGTCGAGATTATTTCATAAACCCATTGCTACTTTCTTCAGTCTGATTAACAGTAACCCAGAAATATTCTGTACTTACAGCATGTAGAGACAGCTTAGATCTTATATAAGAATGAAGGAACTAATTCTCATTATACTCAAAATGATGCATTTTAGAAATTAAAAATAATTAAAATAAATCCATGTATAGATTTTATTAAACACAATGTAGTACATTGTTTTTCCTTTAATTTATTCAAAGTTAATTGTTGCACTTTCCCCAGAGTTACTTATGGACTTCCTCACTAAAAACTTTGCTATAATGGTTCAACATACCCTGTTTTAAAAACATATGTCAGTTTTAACAGCTATGATTGACATTCATGACACAAATATATTTAATAATTTTCTTTATCTGAGACAATGATTTTCATTGGTGATATGTCCTTGAAAAATAATGTTTAAAACATGTTAAAATAGAATTTAGCCAAAACCAGGAACACGAATAACAAAATGCTCAGAGTTATTCTTTTTTGTAGTAAATAGATCTGATTATAAGACTAGAGGCTACCCTGGCCAGTGTTGCTCAATGCCTAGAGCACTGGCCTGTGCACCGAAGGGTCATGGGTTCAATTCTCAGTCAGGGATGCATTAGGGACTCATCTAAGTTAGGGACTCATCCCTGACCCAAGTCTGAGCATGTGCAGGAGGTAAACCTGTCGATGTGTCTCTCTCACATCCATATTTCTCTCTCTTTCCTCCTCACTGCGTCCCTTTTCACTCTGTCTAAAGAGATCAATGGGAAAAATATCCTCAGGTGAGGAATAACAAAAAAGAATAAAAAAAGACTAGAGGCTGATCCTACTGCCTCAGTAGACTACTTAAATTGTTTCCTCCTTAGCATTCCCATGTTTTAAATGGCATCAACTATAATGCCTACCTCTAGAATTCTAAGAACTAAGTAAGATGGTGTATGTTAAAAAGAGTTTATAAAGGCTAAATTGTTAAATTAATATCAATTCAGTTCCCCTTCCTTTCTCATTTTATTTCTTTCTGTTCTTTTTCAGAAGTCAGTAATAATAGAGAAAAGATAAGCCATCCCTTATTTTCCTCTCTTTCTACCTCTAGTCATTGTTCTCAGTAAAATAGTTTTCATTAAATTTAGAGAAAGTATCACCAAATAAACATATATTATTAGGATAATATACTCAGTAGCCAGAACCCATATTATGAATTAGAGTGCTTTATGATCACAGATTATTTTATGGCAGTCATTTAGATCTAGATATTATCAGAGATATTATGCATTATATGTAATGAAATGCATATAATCTATCTATCTTCCTATCCATTTATCCATCCATCCATCCATCCATCCATCCATCCATCCATCCATCCATGGTAAAAGCCTAAGTGACCAAATGACCAAACGACCAAATGACTGAAGGACTGGTCAACTGGTCGACTGGTTGCTATGATGTGCACTGACCACCAGGGGGCAGACGCCAATGCAGGAGCTGCCCCCTAGTGGTTAGTGCGCTCCCACAGCGGGAGCACTGCTCTGTTGCCCAATGGGTGCCCGACGCAGGGCTCACTACTGGCCATCGCAGCCTGGAGACCACAGCAGAGCATCAGCGAGCCTACCCAGCAGCGGCAGCAGCAGGTGCAGTGGTGCCGGGATGAGCAGGAGCAGCAGGCAGGAGTGGCAGGTGGCGTTGGACTGCCCAGTTTTGGCCCAATCCCCGCAGGCCACACCGAGGGACCCACCGTTGCATGAATCCATGCATCGGGCCTCTAGTCTTCATATAAAGTTGAAATGGGAGATGTTGGATAATTTTGCATCAAAAATTTACCTTCCAATTTTACTTATTTTCAAAAAATGTATTTTAATATAAAAATCAGTGAGTTAAACCCAATGCTTTCAAATAACCCTTCAAAGAAAATAAAGTTTTAAAATTCACTGTTTTTTCATTTTTCTTTTTTTAATTGAATGTATTGGGTGACATTGGTTAATAAAACTATATGTTTTATGTGTGCAATTCTATAATACACCATCTGTATATTGTATTGTCTTCACCACCCAAGTCAAGAGAAGATATGCCATCAGCACACATAGCTTCTAGGAAGACAGTTGGGTCACTATATTCTTAACTTCAATTTCCTCTATCCCTCCAGGTTTTTTTGTGGGTTGTTTGTTTGTTTCTGTTAATCCTCACCTGAAGATATTTTTTTGCAATGATTTTTTTTTTAAGAGAGTAAAAGGGAGGAGGAGAAACAGAGAGAGAGAAACTTGAATGTGAGAAAGACAGATCAATTGGTTGCCTCTTTCAGGGATCCTGACCTAGGGATTGAGCCTGCAACCTAGGTACCTGCCCTTGCCCAGAATCAAACCCATGACCCCACATTCTACAGGCTGACCCTCTAATCACTGAGCAAAACCAGGGCTCTCCACAGTTTTTAACAGGTGCTCCCATAAAGATAACAGAGCTGAATATGGAGGGGAAAAGGACCACATTCATACTGTCCATGTTCAACTTCCAAGAAAAGTGGAGAAGGGTGAAGAGTGCTCTGAGGGGCTAACTAGCAGATCACCAGTTCAATGGCATGAAAATAAAAACAGATATATCTGTCTCAGAATAAGCAGTCAGCTTCGCATTGGCAAGGTTATATGTGATATTGGCCACACATTACAGTACTTCTCATTTCTCTTTACCCTCCTTTCTTTAAAGTGGGCATCATTGGCAGCAGTAAAATATTAGGCAGTGTATAAAGTAAGGAGCTGATAGTTTGCAATCCCCATATTAAACATTAAAAAGAAGCATGTAGTTTATTCACCACCATTAGAGAATTTCTTTTCAGAATCCAACATTTGATTATTTTTTATTGGCTAGAAAATTGATGACTATTATCACAAGCTTAATTTTTGGAGCACAAAACTAGAAAAACTCAACTCTTGCTTAAGCAAACATCACAGGAACACTATCATGGCTAGGCTAAATGCAGCCTCAATAGAAGAGGAATCCTATATAATAAAACCCTGATATGCAAATAGACCGAACGGCGGAAGCTATGACATGCACTGACCACCAAAGGGCAGACGCTCAATGCAGGAGCTGCCCCCTGGTGGTCAGTGCACTCCCACAGGGGGAGCACCGCTCAGCCAGAAGCAGGCCTCACGGCTGGCTGGCGAGCGCAGTGGTGGTGGTGGGAGCCTCTATGGCAATGCTAAGGGCCGCTTGGGGGATGTCCAACTGCGAGAGGGTGCAGGCCGGGCTGAGGGACACCCCCCCCCCGCCCCAGTGCATGAATGTAATGCACTGGGCCTCTAGTGTTTAAATAAAATGATAAGGTTTCTCAGGAACAAAATAAACTGAGAAAACGTTCATTTTACTGTAACAAATTATGGGAGACTATATAGCATTGATTCACTATCCTTCCAAGGGTCAGATGATCTATATTCAAACAAAAGAGATGCAAGTCCTGTGCTTACACAGATTTGTAAAATAACAATGAAAAATGTAAATGAAAAGGACAAAGAAAGTAAAGAGTGCAGTCAGGAGAGAGATGTGATCTTAAAGGATAATTACTAAATTGTCATAGAGACTAGATCCGTTGTGCCATTGGTGTTTCAGCTGTAGAAATTATAAGATACAGAATAGGACTGATACAAGGTCAAAGCAAAATAAAAAACAACAAGGAGGTTTTGAACCATAACTAAAACAGAAACATCATCCTTTGCATTCTAGCTAAATACAAGGGAGAACTGGCAATATTGTGCAAATATCCATCATTCTTATAAATACATTCTTAAAACATAAGTTGTCATCTTAAACATATGTACTAAATTTTTAGTGTTCCAATTTCCAGTATTAGACAAAAATGAAGCTTTATTAGATTCTTCTGTTAATGGATTTGGAATAGTATCCTGCATTTTCCAGATTTATCTAGCCATGTTGCTGGCTTCATGGAGAATCACTGTTGTATCCTCTTGGGCCATATGAAGCATAAAATTGCTGTCTATGGCCTCCTGTATAAACCTTAATCTTAAAACGCAGAAAAGTTACTCTATAAATATATTTTCACTAGCCTTAAATATTAAAAAATGAAGTATCTTAAAAGAAGCAAGTTGCAATGTTAAACATTTCATCATTATTTTATATATACTACAGTTGCTCTACTCCAGTGTGAAATCTGAGATGTAACTTACTCTATGGGGAGAAAAGTACATGGTCTAATGTGTAGAAATTTAATTTTTCTCTAAAACCAAATATGCTCTTCTTATCCTAGACTTTATTCTTAATATCTTAATTTCTCATATTATTTTTTCTAAGATATGTTAATTTCAAAATTGCTATAGTAACACATTAATGGAATGGGATGGAAAAAAAGCAGTAATGAGATTCTATTAATAGTTTCCACTCTCCTAAAACAATGTCATATTTGAACATTTTAGATTTATTTCAGTTTCAAATATTCTAAAGTTAATAGAAGAGTCTTTCAGTCGAAACACATAAATAAGTTTATCTGAAGTGGGTCTGATCGCAATTGAAGAAACTGCTCATCCACAGGGAATACCATTAATTATGTAAAGACTGATGGGGATCCGTCTAGTTGGTTTCTATCTGAACCACTTGACTTGTCACTATTTAATTAAACAATAACAAATGTGATGGGAGGGAGTATGTGTGCTGTCAGTGAACAATGCTAAATATGTCCCTAGAACAGAGAATGGGATTTTAGATGTCTTCATACTGAGAAAGAAAAACAGAGAAGAATTATAGACACTTGGCCACATGCCTACATCTTATTGATATATATCTCTAATCATATCCTTTAGGCCGTTTCCTGTTATGGAGAACACTGAGAAGACAGGTGACAATCAGTACACCTCTGCATTGATTTACTTCATCTTGGGGAGAGTCCATTGTCTCCTAGTGAAGTGCATTTATGCCTTTTATATAACACATATCTTAGTTCAATTTGAAAATATGGCCTTGTGCACATTACCCATTTTATTGCATGGGGACAATTAGGGTATCAAAATGTTAAAGACAGGCTGCTGAAAAGTGGAACTGAATTAGTTATCTACACTAATAAAAGAGTAAGATACAAATTGACCTTACCTTCGCAACGCCCATCAGCCAATCAGGAGTAAGTATGCATATTAACCCAACAAAGATGGTGGGCTAATTTGCATATGCAGGCGTCGAACGGCCGGGGGCAGGGCAGGACACTTGCATTGTCACCATGCATGGTGACAGCATAGGCGTTCCACACTGCCCCAGCCGCTCTGGGCCTCTGAGCAGCATGGGAAGGCGGAAAGGCATCTCCGGGCTGGAGCGAAGGCGGTGCCGGCAGCCAGGATAAGGAAGGCCCATTCTTGCATGATCTTTGTGCATCAGGCCTCTAGTACACAATAATCAGTTGTAAAAAATTTGAAAGCACACAATTCTGAGCTATTTTATTATAAAATATGATATAGTTAAAACATTTAGTATATTTTAACAATATAGTTGAAATATCTAATATATTTTAACTACATAGTTGAAATATCTGAAAGTTTTTAAATTACATGATCCCTGACCATAGTAAGCTGCCAGTACCAAAGGACTGGTGTGAGAGCTCACATACAGAAGATAATCAATCAATTTCATGGCGTGGGGAACATGAGCACGTCATTTAAACCTTTGATGCTTGTTTCTAAAATGGGCATTCAAATATTGACATTGGAAAATATATAATGGATATGTAGTCGTAGACATAACAGATGCAAGCATTCACAGAAGTGCTTTTGCAAGGATAGCTATTATTATAAGGCATTATAATCTTTTATCAGAAAATAGGCATTATAATATTTTTCTCTGCTTTTATGTTTAAGAACAATTTTAGTACTAGAATTCAGTAAAAGCAAAGAACATTTTTGTCACACTGAGATAGCATTAATGGACCTACTAGCTCACTAGCAGATTCATATTTAATTTTCTATATAGAGTTTATCATATTTTTTCCTTAAGGTATTATTGGACCTGTGAAGCTCAGAATAGACAATACAGCTCTCTCCTGGGTTGTAAATGAACTACTGTTTAAAACAAAATTTTATAGGAATTTCCCCCATAGCCATTCTTTATTTAGCTTGAAGAATGTCCTTGAATTTATGGAAAGTAAAAAATATATACTTGTTGATTGGGTGGATCTTAAGGAGAACTTACAGTTATAATAATGGTTTTTGGAGAATAAGCTCCTAAAAAATAAAAGTGGCCTTTGGCAGAAATCAGGAAACAGAGATGAGTTATTTTTTCTTAATCTCTTCACCTTTTTCACCCAATTCCCCAACCCCTCTCCCCTCTGAAGACTGTCAATGTGTTCTCTTTATCTATGTGTCTGTTTCTATTTTTTGTTTGTTTGTTTGTTCATTAGATTCCACATATAAGTGAAATCATATGGTATCTGTCTTTCTCTGACTGGCTTATTTCACTTAGCATAAAATTCTTTTAAGCAGCCGAAACCGGTTTGGCTCAGTGGATAGAGCGTCGGCCTGCGGACTGAAGGGTTCCGGGTTCGATTCCGGTCAAGGGCATGTACCTTGGTTGCGGGCACATCCCCAGTAGGGGATGTGCAGGAGGCAGCTGATCGATGTTTCTCTCTCATCGATGTTTCTAACTCTCTATCCCTCTCCCTTCCTCTCTGTGAAATATCAATAAAAAATATATTAAAAAAAAATTCTTTTAAGCAAAACCAAAACAAACAAAACCACAGTCTTCATATATAAGCACAATAGTATGATGATGACCAGAGAGAAAGGGGGATGGAGGCAGGTAGAAGAGGGTAAAGGGGATATAAATGGTGTGGAAAAGAGACTTGACTTGGGATGGTGAACACAGAATACAATATACAGATGATATGTTATAGAATTTTACATCTGAAACCTATATAACTTTATTAACCATTCACCCCAATAAATTCAATAAAAATTAAAAATAAATACAATTTTAAAAAAAGCACGGATGTACAAGAGATGATGTATTTGGTTGCACAAATAAATACAGGGTTGAGATTGGGAAAAGATGGTATATTATGATGTAAGGTAATTTTTGAAGGGATAGAGATGACTCTGGAACTTAAGTATGTACTACTGAAAAAATGTGAAGAAACAAATGAAATGACTGTTACTAAACAAGTTCCGCACTGAAACACTACCTCTGGACTCACATACAGCACCAGAAAATGGTCCAAAGTATTATGATAAATGCAGAAGATAGCTTTGAAGACAAACAAAATGTGTTGTGTACCAGGCTCATTTTTCTGTTGTTAAAGCTAGAAGATTGCTATTTCACCAGCAACAACCAATGAAACAAACAGGCGGCCCATATCCTGGGGGATATGCAGAGTTTAGAATAGGTCTCTTATTTGGGGGGTCAGGCTTTCCATTTTTATATGTAACAATTAAGTTGTTCAATATTAAATTGCTCAATTGCTCAAGTCATATACTGCATGTCAGAGGTTGTGTTTTCTGTGGTGACAAACATAAGCTAATACCTGTGTGGGAGTCTATAATCATTTCATTTTGCTCCATAAAAAAAAGAGTAATATGAGAAAATGTTATTTCTAAATATTCATTTTGACTTGACCACAAATATAGGCTTTTTTGTCAAAAGACTTCAATGGTTAAGCACCATGAACCAATACACTGCATTACTCACTATGCATTCAAATGCAGTGATGTGTAATCTTTCTATAGTCAATGCAGACTTCTTATTCTACCAGAGTTCTAGAGACTGGGAAGGCAAGAGTCAATTTTCACAAAAACACAGACCGAGCGAGCTTCACATGGTAAATTACTTCTGGTCTAGAGGAAGCTGGCCATAAACGGACGGGTCTCTTATGTGGCCAGGGATTCACAGATCATTAAGGAAGTGGACATGAAGAGGGTCCTCAGGCCACTCAAATCAGCTTTTGCTTTTTATGAGAAACATGCAATAGATTTTGAAAATTGGAAAATAAAATATTTTCCTTAATTAAAGAAACAAGTCCCCATTTTGATTTCTGGGGTTGGGGGGTGATCTACATTTTTTTTTTCTAAAAATCTACATTTTTAAAAATGGAAAATTGAAGATGTTTCCATCTGAAGTATATGGGAGAAAGATCTTATATAAAGAGAAGCAATGCAGTAAGTATAAACGCTTTTCAAAGGGGTACTCTGGGGCCCAAATCAGAGGCCAAAAGCCAGGCTCCAGGGCCACAGATCTAGATGGCACCCCACTGTCAGGACAGCACTCCCTGCCTCAGTGGTTAGCTGGCGGCCCCTACTGGCGAGGCTTGAATCCTGATGCCCTATTGCATTTAGTTTAGTGACTACTGCACCCTTACACATTTCAAGTCAGCAGCATACCGAAAATAATAAAAACATATTTTCAAAACATGCCAGAATCTGTAATTTAGTCTCTCTTTTAGATATCATTGGCAATAAAAAATAAAAAGAGAGAGAAATGGCAACCAGAGGGAGAGGGTTAATTGAAAGCTGTAAAGAAGCCATTGAGAGAACGTGTTAAGGAGGAATGAAAGCAATTTAAGAGACCGTGTCAGTCACCACATAGTTTATGTCCTTCAAGTTAGTTCAATACTGTGCTGTTTCTCCTCTTCTCATTTTCTTTCTGAGTGTCTGAAGGTGCAGAATTCTCTGCATGATTTACTTCCTGGTGTTCTTGGGTTCATTGCCACATAAACTGTACCTGATTTAATGGTTGTTAGGGATTCTTTTTTTTTTTTAATGAAAACCAGGCCAGTCTTGAAAATGTATCTGTTGTTTGCTAGAATCAACTGCATACATAAACAAGGTAGTGAGCAAAGGAAGTGTTATCTGCCCAAGGTGGGAGACACTGGAAGCATCTGTTTTATAGAAGAAAGGATAAAATGAGAATCCTGGAGAACTCCTTTAGTTACATTCTTCATTATGGAATGATTGTCCAGCTTGCTTTTAAAACAACAAAGTGGGGCTGAGAAACAAACATCCACAGATTGGTATTCACATTTTTCCTTGTCTGTGGGATATAATTTTACAAATGGAAACCCCAGGTTGGGGAGGGGGCCCGCAGCAGAATTGGGACTAGAATTGCAGTTTTCTGATTCTTGGTTTGGTTCTTTCCTATGACCTGTTGCTGCCTCACAGCAACCACTGATGCAAAAGAGGCACCATTTCATGATATCTGCAAAAATATTTTTATCACTGTTAAAGGATAAAAAAGTATCATGAAATTCAAATGAAACTATCTTAGTCACATGAATTTAATTTTTGTTATTATTTCCACATGAAGTACTATGGATGAAAATCAAACATTGGCCTAAATTTTAAAATTTTCTAGTTTAGAACAAGAACTGACCTAGACTTAGCAGAGTTTCTGACTGAGCAAGCTACGTTGTGAAGGGGGGCTTGACAAGCATTTTTGGGTAGGCTCAAAGTTTCAAGTTACAAGTATTTTATAGATCCTTTTGAATACCAGATTCAGGAGATAATTCTGTATTTGCAATGTTCCAAATATTAGTAGCCTTGACTGGGTGGCCCAGTTGTTTGGAGCATCATCCCATGCACCAAAAGATTGTGGTTTCAATTCCTAGTCAGAGCACATACCTAGGTTGCAGGTTCGATCCTCGGTTGGGGTGCATAAGTTTCTCTCTCACATCCATCTCCCTCTCTCTCTCTCTCTCTCTCTCTCTCTCTCTCTCTCTCTCTCTCTCTCTCTCTCACACACACACACACACACACACACACACACACACTCTGTTGCATTGAACTTAATAATTTATTATATAGTTTTTCTATCTGGTACAATTTATCCTGGATGCTTACTTCTTTGACCACTAGATTTTAGAATATGCTGTTTTAAAAAAATCAGTGACATTTTCCATGTTTTTAACTAAATAACTAGTTAGAAAGGAGGAGAAGAGATCAGAGATCTTTTCTGCCACTAAAAATAATAACAGTTTTTTGAGAATAGTCAGTATCATTTCCAATGGCTGTTAGCAGCAGGGTTTTTTCACTGTGTGATTCATATATGATACATTTCTTGAACTTCAAGACTAGCTTTAACAATGCTGCTTTACTATTTGTTGGGACTCATAAAAAGGTTTTGGGATGCTTTATATGTTGTTTCCTTATCAAATATGAATCAATAAGTCACATTTGGACAGTAGGGCAGATGAAACAACTCACTCTTATTCTGGAGCCATAACATAGCCTTCTCTTGCTGAAAGATCCTGGAATACCCATGGGGATGTTGTCTGGTTTTTTGCTTTTTTTTCTTTTTAATCCTCATTCGAGGATATATTCTTATTGATTTTAGAGAGGAAGGGAGAGAGAGAGAGAAACATCAATCTGTTGCCTCCCCAACGTACCCCAACTGGGGATTGAACCTGCAACCTAGCTATGTGCCCTGAATGGGAATCAAACCCACAACTTTTTGGTGTAAGGGACGATGCTTCAACCAATAGAGCCATATGGCCAGGGCAGATGTTGCTTGTTTTAACAAAGAACCATAGCAGGGGTAAAAAGTGCACACTGGATGGTTCCCTGATATGCCAGAGCCATGCTGCCAGTCCAGTTAGCACAGACACTGATAGGATACAGGCTCCACCAAAGTAGAAAGGCTTTGGTCTTCCTTTACCTTATCTCAGCATCCTGTGCAAGATGATCAAGTACAACTGGACCCCTGATACTCCCTCTTGCATGGAGGAATGAAGCCCAGAATAAGGAAGGAGCACAGCTACACGATGCTGCGTACTGCCTTGCCTTGCAGGATGGCCTGAGAGGCACCCTCCCTGCAGAGATGAATGACCAGCCTCCTAATTAACCAACTAATTCTTGAGGTTGGCATCATTTTCCTGAGGGGTCAAGTCAGTAAGGAAATCACTCCCTTGAAGGACATCTCTGTTATTATCCTGCACTCTAAGTTAGAGTGCTATCTTTAGTGTCTGTGAACATATGTCCTAGGAAGATTAGCCACAAAATTTCAAACATGTGAAAAAATTAGTGCTCCATTAAAGTAATTTATGGGACCCTGTGCAGAAGAGTTATTAGATATGGCTACCATAGTGATTGGACAGTATTTCATAGTGTTAAAAGGGCGCTGTACATGATAAACTCTCAATAGAAACAGCTGTAAATTACTTTCAACTGAAGTATGATAAGCCTTCAAATGATTACATTATTTGACCACGTGCTCAAAAACTGCATCTGAATGTTGAAATTTAAATGATTTTCTTTGAATTTCAATGACTCTCTCAGTCACACTTGTAAAATATCATGTGCAGGGCCCTATCTCTTCTCTTTCTATTTACTTCCTAGCTAAAAGGTCAAAGTTGACAATTTCCTCTAACTCTTTATTTGACAATGTTTAAATACATAAACCCATTTAAATTTAACCTGCTTTGTGCATGAGCATAGACTTTCTTTTATATTTTGCATGTCTCTGTGTCATTCCATTAACCTTAAGCTATCATTAACTTTTCACTAAATAAGCTGGAACTGGTGGTGATAATTTTAGACTAAGATGTATATGTGGCAAATTGGAATCCTCATTCTAGCCTGAATTAGGTGTAAGACTATGAGAACACAATTAAACTTCTTTTTTTAAATGTGTGTTTTTTAATTGATTTTAGAGAGAGAGGAAAGGAGAGAGAGAGAAACATTGATGAGAGAGAAACACCAATTGGCTGCCTCCTGCATGCCCTCTGACCCGGGATCGCCCTACAACCCAAGCATATACCCTGACCAGGAATCTAACAAGCAACCTCTTGGTGCACGAGGGGATGCTCAACCACTGAGCCAACACTGGCTCGGTGCTGAAATGTTCTTACTAAACATGATGACCCTTGTGGACATCATCATCATTATTGTCATTATCTTCATTGAGCATTTGTTATGTGCACAATGTGTCATGTGGCTAATTTATTTCTCACACTTATTTTATGAGATAAGTATCATTATTCTGATTATATAAATTAAGTAAGGGCCAGAAAAGGGAGTCCAATTCCACTGCATGAGGGAATTGGAACATATCTGAAATTAATGCATTTTCTTTCTCTAATTTTTATTCTATGATACTAAATTGATTTAGTATCAATCTATATTTCCAAGCATTGTAATGAGAAATAACTTTTGTGCTAAAGAAATTCATAATTACTATGATACATCATTACTAGCAAAAAGTTTAATGAATTTTTTGACGTCAGAAGCCTTTAAATATCAATCAATATTCGGGGCCTCCATCCAGAGATTCTGATTTAACTTGTACTTGGATTGTTCTAATGTGCAGCCATACTTGAAAACCACTGATGTTATAACATTACTCACATGGCTTAGAAATAGCCCAACTGAAAAGCCAAACTGGTATCTACCAGTTGTAAGGTTAATGACAATAGTTTTTCAACCATTTTCCCTTCCATGCTACAAATAATTTTATGTGACCTATATGAGAGAATCACCAGGAATGCCATACCACTTTGACATAAATACCCTAGGATCAGACAAGTTCAGGTAGTATCAAAATCCTCTTGTACACATATACATATCTAAGCAATGGGCTGCAAGACATAGAAAGAGACTTGATAAAGTGGGGGAAACTTGCCATTTAGAATCCCTAAATATGGCTTTTAGGCTAGCTTCTACCATTAACTAGCTCAGTGTTTAGACTTTAGAGCAATGCAGTTGTCTTCTCTGAGCCTCAGTTTCTCCACTTGAAAAGTAGTGGAGCCCGACTGGTACGGCTCAGTGACTGAGTGGTCCTCCTGAGTGGACCTATGGACCAGGAGGACACGGTTTGATTCTCAGTCAGGACACATGCCTAGGTTGCAGGCGTAGTCCCCAGTGGGCATCATGCAGGAAGTAGCAGATCGATAATTCTCTTCCATCATTAATGTTTCTATTTCTCTCTCCATCTCCCTTCTTCTCTGAAATCAATACAAATATAATTTTAAAAAGTAGTGGACTTCAATTAAGTGACTGCTAACGTCTCTTGAAACCCTAATGTTCTTTGAATCCTGGATTAGATGCTATATATAGTAATTAACATTCCAAAACACTGCACTGAGACGGTTCACCACACAGTTTCACATCTCACATCTCACTTATATCAATCATCAAATGTATTAATGGGCTGAATTATATTTCAATCAGTACATGGACTTTCTCTTAGAATCTTTTTTTTTTTTTTTTTTTTTTTTTTACTATGAGTCTGTTTCAATGCAGAAACTTTCCTTCAAAGATGATTTTTTGTCAGGTGTGATCCTTTTTTTGTCATGTGTGCTACATCAACTGATAAGTTTTTGTTTACATTTCATTATAACATGTTTAAAATATCCACACCATAAGAGGAACTCCTAAATATTAACACTGTGGAGAAAGACAGAGAATTGTGAGTTTTAAAACTATCAAAAACTCAGAGCAATTTTTCTGCTGACTCCAATAATAATTTCTAAATGCAGAAGAGGATTGAAACAGGCAAGTCAACCATTGAGAACACATTAATGGGTTATGGAAAAACAACCTTGCCTTTATCCTTACACTTTCAGACCAGCAGGTTTCATGCTCCTCAATAAGCCATGTTTTGTTTTAGGGAGACAGAGAATGTGCTCATGGTAAGCCTGTGTGAGAAACAGTTCTGGGCTCTGTGATGGAATTTCTCATCTCAAGGATACCCCTTGAGAAGTATCTAGAGAAAGGAACAAGAGAGGAAGAGGGAGGTGGAGAGAGGGAGGGAGACAGTCAGAGAGACAGAATGAATGAATATGAGAATGAATGAGAGAATGTAATAAAGAGGGAGAGAAGACAAGAAAGAAAAGAACATGTCCTGTATGAGTCAGGCCATACCCAACCGGGGAAGAGGGAGGTCACAGTCACAAATAGTTACACAACAGGTGCTAATTTTGTGATAATGTGTGGTTTTATGAATTCCCCAGAACTGCCCCTCCATGTGCTGTGGAGCAGAATCCTCTTGGCTATTTTGTGACAGCTTGCATGGTCCTCTTCTGCTCTCAGGGTGTTGTCACTTGCTGCTGCTGGCGGTGCCCAAACCAGCTGCTGGGCCTGTAGGTGGTGCTGTCTGCCCCCTCCATGTAACACAACTGATCCTGACCCATCTCTCTTTGGAAGAGAAGCTGCCGGAACCAAGGGCCTTTTCTATCCACACCTGCTAGAGTTGGTGGGATGATATTCTGAGAAACAATATGCTCTTTCAGAATTATTTTTCCCAGAAGGAAAGACCCTCATTGGGCTTCCTTCAAAAGTGTTAGCAACATGCCTAGAGTTTTTAAAAATCATTTCTAAGTTAAATACAATTTGGAGCTATTCTACATGAACCAATATGGTTGCACTGCAGTAAGAGATTTAAGATTAAGAACAAGTAGAGTACGTGCAGAAGGAGCATAGGAGCATATAGAAACAGGATACAAGAGACTGATTCAAGTCCTTGCTTTGACATTTACTTGGTTTGTAAACTACAGCTAAGTCATAGGAATGCAATGTGTGTTCTTCAAAATTAGATGCTACAGAATTCATGAAAGGGAACCACATGGAAGCGTTCTCTGGAAAGGTTACTGAACTTCAGAAATAAAGATAGGGATAGACTTCCAGGTGGAAGTAACATGCCACCCTCAATACAAAAGGAAATCAAGTTGTCTCAGATTTGTCTTCTAGAATGTGAGATGCCAGAAGATAGCCTTGTTTGAGGAGAGAAGAGCGTAACCAAGGATTTACTCAGTCAAATTATCATTCATACATGAAGGGAAGAGAAAGTCAATTTTAAATATATAATACATGAAAGAAAAAAATAAGCAACAAGACACTATAAGGGAAGTAAGGTGTTTCTTTTTAAGATGTGAATAAATCATGATACGAAATTGGAAGAAAGCAGAATGAATTACACATACAATCTAGATTTTAATAACTATGACAAAAGTTATTTTATCAAGTAACATGTATAATTTAATATACATAATTCAAATCTAATGGAAAACATAATTCTTGAGGGAGAATATACAGAGAAAAAGATACAACAGGTGAAAAGACAATAAATAGAGGAAAAGATATTTTTCTTCTGTTTGTTTTGTTGTGGTGGTGGTTGGAGGAATGGAGAGGCAAGATGAAAATGAGATGCAATCCCATTCTATCTTCTGGGTTAGCAACAGATAGTATTGAATAAAACTAGCAAATGGAAATGGAATGCAATATCAATAATATTCAAATTAGGATTTAATATATATTTTAGTATATGGTATTGAGAGGGTGTGTTTTACTGATAGAGATTATAATCTCAAAAAGCTGGCTGTATGCACTGATATACTTATAAAGCAATAAAAATCTGAGAGCCCTAACCGGTTTGGCTCAGTGGATAGAGCGTCGGCCTGCGGACTGAAGGGTCCCAGGTTCGATTCCAATCAAGGGCATGTACCTTGGTTGCGGGCACATCCCCAGTAGGGGGTGTGCGGGAGGCGGCTGATCGATGTCTCTCTCTCGTCGATGTTTCTAACTCTCTATCCCTCTCCCTTCCTCTCTGTAAAAAATCAATAAAATATATTTAAAAAATAAAAATAAAAATAAAAATCTGAGAGAAACAATTTTAACACATTCCTCTTGGTCTGATAAATTATGTAAATAAAAATATCTGAGGAAAAGAAGATTAAATCAAATAATTACAGTGTTTTATCAGATAACATTATATTTAAGCGCATACTCTGGAAACAAAATATTTTAAATATATTTTTATTTATTTCAGCGAGAGGAAGGGAGAGTGAGAGATAGAAACATCAATGATGAGAGAGAATCATTGATTGGCTGCTTTCTGCACGCCCCATGATGGAGTTCACAATCTGAGCTTGTGCCCTGACCCAGAATCGAACCTTGACCTCCTGGTTCATAGGTCAATGCTCAACCACTGAACCACAGTGGCCTGGCCTGAAACAAAATGTTTTATTTTAATAATTGTATTTATTTTAATTCTAAGAGACTGCACAATAGTTACAAAAGTCAATCCTATACTAGGTCACAGAGAGAAATACAGTGTATTCCAAACAGAGCATATAATGAAAACTGCTGCCCTGGTCGGGTGGCTCAGTTGGTTGGAGAGTCATCCCAATACGCCAAGGTTGTGGGTTCTATCCCAGGTCATGGCACATCCAAGAATTAGCCAATGAATGCATGAATAAGTGGAACAACAAATCGGTGGCGCGCTCTCTCTCTCTCTCTCTCTCTCTCTCTCTCTCTCTCTCTCTCCCCCCCCCACCCCTTACTCTCAAGTCAATAACTAAAAATTTTAAATAAAAACTGCCCTCTCTGAAAATATTTAATTATATCTATAATGTCAAGTGAGAAAGATCTGAAGGCAGTGATTTGTCAAGCCCTTGAAAATTTACTAATGTTACATGGATGCATATTTATTAAGCACTTACTATGCACAACGCATGTACCTTGTCTGGAGACAGAAAGCCAAATGTGACACAGCCACTGTCCCCTTGGAGCTCACAGTACAGAAATCACTGTTAGAATTTGCAAAGGGATCTCCCTCTGGCTCCTGATCCTCCTCTAATTCAGGGGCAGCTATTTTTGTCTGCAAAGGGCAAAATAGTAAATAGGAGCTAAGGGCCATATGGTCTGTGTCATCACAGCTGACCTCTGCTGTCCTCGGGTGGAAGAGCCATGGACATGTAAACAGCACATGTGGGCGGATTTCACCTGCAGCGACGTCTGCTGACTTTTGCACTAATGAAACCTTCTTTCCCTTGAAGCTAGAGCACTAAAAAAGCTCATTTTCAAGTTTTGGGATCCTTCTCACAATCTCAACAGGATTGTTTACTTTATATCTTTTAATAAAAAAGTGTTGTATTCAAGCTATACTGAGGATTTATGTTTATGGATTGGTCTTGGAGACTGAATACCATAGATCTCATAATATTAATTTAATGAAAAAGTGAGTTCTGAATGAAAAAAGTCTTCCATGTTCAAGCATGCTTTTTGGAATACGGTATGTTAGTGAAGTAATTCTTATATTTTTATTTCTTTAACTTTTAGCAAATCATTACTGAATATGCAAAAAAAAGAGACAGTGACACATTATTTGCAACATGAAAGAGAATGTATTTCTATGCTTATCTCTCTCAAATTAGGGTATTTCTATGAATAAGTGGAAAAACAAACTGATGGTTCTTGCAATTATGAGATATTTACATACACACTCAATCCCTCTCCTGTTTTTTCTTTGAAGTCTAATGGTTCAAACTTTGCTTCTTCAACTTACAAAGGAGGAATTCATCAAGAAAACTAAATTATCATTCAAGCCATACACTTTCCTTTGTAAAATATTCAACAACTCTGATCATCCTTCATGAAGTACTAATATCTACCTGGGTGGGAAACTATAATCCCAGCTTTCAGGAAGAAGGCAGTGATCCTCCTACGATATTTTAATGGAGCCAGAGATGTAGAATATAACACAAATAAAAGCAAATATAACAACATATTCCATTAAAACATTCACTAATCTTTCCTTTTTCTATTATAAATGGTGTTGAAAGTTATTCTTTTAAAATTTTTATTGAATACATTGGGGTGATAATGGTTAGTGAAATTCTATGGGTTTCAGGGGTATTGTGTGTTCATCACCCTAAGTTTTCTCCTTCCATCACCATTTATCCCCTCTTTACCCTCTTCTACCTCCCTTATCACCCTTTCCCTCTGGTAATCACCATACTGTTGTCTATGAGTGTTTTTTATTTTGTTTTTGTTTTTTTCTTCTTAATCCCTTCACCTTTTTCACCCAGCTCCCTAACCCCCATGTTCTCTTAACTATCATCAATTAATTAATGCCTAAGTGGTTTTCCTTATTAGTATGGTACAGTCTTTTAATTCCTTAAAATAGGCATTCGTGTTTGGAATTACACAATCCTTGTATTTGCCTTCTATTTAGTTTCTACTATATCCCATACACTGCCTGTCATTTAAATCAGTTTAGAAACCATATGTTCCATTTTTTTAGGCCTTATTTGAATTCTCAGACTATTGATTTATCCTCAAGATATTTAATCAATGGATCAATCAATTAAAAACTTCATATATCTTTATTACATTAGGTAATTTGAGAGCGGCACATAAGCACAGGGCACAAACTCCTTAATTGTATAGCCCATAATTTTTGCTTCCAGGAATATTGAGAGGTTGGTTGGGAAGGAAGATGAAGCTTTTTTGTGGTCAGGATATTGTAAATTGAGGTTGGGCATATGGAGCAAAGGACAACAAAATGGGTGGTCTCTATAAAGAAGACCTTGAGAAATAAGAAAAAGCCCAAAAGTCAAGCCCATAGTTTTTGGTAGAGATCAACTCCTAGATCCAAAGCAAGGAGTCAGCTACTATAGATTACAAGTTGAAGTGAGAGATTTAGTGGGTGAACCTTGAGAGATTCCTCAAAGTAATGGCAAGGGGATGCATAAGGAGAGTATTTTATGGAGAGCCTTAAGCAGAGAGAATTGTAGGTAAAAATATTTTAAGGGGATCTGAGCTGGTTTGCACAAATGTCATCTCTATAGCTCAGGTTGTGATGTCATGGAGGGACCATACATTTTTGGGACTTAGTGCACTCTGTGGAGCACATGCACAGGTGACATGGCAGTAGGTTTCTTGTTGAGGCTGGACAGTGGTGAGAGTAGACCTGCAGAAACAAGGCCATCCTCTTATTTCTGGGCACAGTTTCCTTCATACAGCTGACTGGCCTTTCACTCCAAGTGTATTTTTTAATACTTTTAAAAATATATTTTTTTATTGACTTCAGAATGGAAGGGAAAGGGGGAGAGAGATAGAAACATCAATGAGACAGAATCACTGATTGGCTGACTCCTACAAGTCCCACACTGGGGGTCGAGCCTGCAACCGCAACCTGGGCTTGTGCCCTGACTGGGAATTCAACAGTGACCTCCTGGTTCATAGGTTGATGTTCAACCTCTGAGACACACTGGCTGGGCCATTGCAGGTGTATTTATATTATGCCATAACGTACTGGACGGGGGACAGGGGTGGGTATGGGGGGTGAGTAAGCCTCAAACCATCCCCAAAGGCTAGTAAAACAGGAAAAGAAATTTGAAGAGCAATTTATAGAAAGTTCCAGACATCTTCTCATCGGTACTTTGAAAGGAGGGTTTAGGGTCAAGGAAGGATAAATTGCAGCTCATGGATCCCATAGTAGATTGGCCATGTGTGAGATCTGTGGTGACAAAATTCCAAACACCAACTATAATGCCAGGGATTACAGCAGCAAGCGGTGGGAACAGAAGCTCTGAAAGACCTGGCACCGCTTCAAGGAGAGCTAATCATGGAGGAATTGAGTGTGACACACATTTATCAAGTGAAGCAGAACCAAGAAACAGACTCAGACACAGAGGACAAACTAACAGCCCTCAGAGGGGAGGGGGGTTAGGAGCACGGTGAAAAGGGTGAAGGGATTAAGCAAAACAAAAACAAACAAAATACCTCATAGACAGAAAACAGTATGGTGATTATCAGAGGGAAGGGGTTGGGGAGAGGTAAAAGAGGATAAGTGGGGGTAGGTAAATGGTGGTGGAAAGAGAGTTGGCTTGGGGTGGTGAAAAGTAGAAGTCTATACTTGAAACCTACATAATTTTATTAACCAATAAACTCAATAAAAATTAAAAAAAAAACAACAACAACCCAGAAAGTAGTCTTTTGAAATCATGGGAAGTCTAAAAAGCCATTCCTAGAAGGAGAGAAACTTCATGAAGTACCTGGGATTGTAGTTGTTGGCCCAAAGGAATGTGTTATGCCTGATATGCATGTTTCAAGAAAAAAGAATTAATGTAGAAAAAAGTAGAAAAAAAGTAATTTTTTTTTATTTTTAATCATTTTTATTTTTTCCATTATAATTGACATACAATATTATATTAGTGTCAGGTGTGACCCCAGTATTTAGACATTATAGAAGTTACTAAGTGATCATCTGATAAATCTCATACCCATCTGACACTACACGTAGTTATCAGAATATTATTGATTATATTCCCTATGCTGTACTTTACATCCCCAAGACTATTCTATAACAACCAATTTGTACTTTTTTAATCCCTAAGTGATAATATTTAAAAGAAAGAAATAAGAACTTTTATGACAAGAGAAGGTGTCATAAAAGTGTATATCTAATAAGGCATTGAAAACTGGACAGGACTTGGATAAGAATTGTAGTAAAGATACCACACTTCAGGAAGCATTTAAATGTAATAGCACGAGAGAGGTACATGAGTAAATAAGACATAAGTTAGGATTCTAGAGCAATTAGAGAAAAAGTAAGATGCGTGAGGCTGGACATGGGGGCTTGTGAAATCAAATAGAATGCAGTTAGATTTGGGAAGGAAAAATTTGAATCAATAATTTAAAGGGTGAGAGCAGTATTTAAAATGGATTAATCAGCTGTGCCAGAAGGATCTATCGAAACACTGTGCGGAAATCCAACATGTTGCAACAGAAATGCACAGGAAAATGTAACATGTCATGAAAAATCAACTCAAGAGAATTCCTTGTGCTGTTTTAGAAGAAAAAACATTGTGTGTATTCTTGGGGACATAGGATGTGCCAGAAAAGAAGGATATATTTTTACTGTTTGCCAATAAAGTAGACTTATTTTCCAAAAAAGAGAAATATGCACAAATCATATGTATTTGTCTCCTAAATATTTTTCAAACCTTGTAATTTGATATTCATTTACAGGAGGGATTCCTGTGGGGGCGCTGTTAAACATTAGAGGAAAGATAATTAGGCCAGTGGAGTATCATCAAAAGGCAAATAAACAAACAAACCAATTAAAAGTGGTAGAGAAAGTCCCTTGGATTTTAGAATCTTTACTAGCACAGACACACAGTGATCCTCATTCATATTTTTTTAACTTTATTTTTATTGTGGACACTATTTAAGATGTCCCCATTTCTGCCCCCCTTTGCCCACCTCCACCCCACTCTTGCCCCCCACTTCACGCTGGCCTTATTCTTTTTCTGTGCGTGCATGAGCACTGGCTATTACATTTTGCAGCCATTCTGAGTGTTAAAATGACTTCCAACATAACCCATTGTTTGTATCTATGTGTTATGCACATATGTTCTTTGGCTAATCCCTTCACCTTCTTTTATTCAGTCTCCCTCTCTCCCCTCACCTCTGACAGCTGTTAGACTCTTCTATGTATACAAGCTTCTGTTTCTATTTTGTTTATTAGTTCATTTTATTCATTAGATTCCACATATAAGTGCGATCATATGGTATTTTTCTTTCTCTGACTGGCTTATTTCACTTAGCATAATAATCTCCAGGTCTATCCATGCTGTTGCAAAAGGTAAGATTTCCTTCTTTTTACTGCTGCATAGTACTAGTATTCCATGGTGTAAATGTACTAGAACTTCTTTATCCACTCATCTACCGACAGGCACTTGGGCTGTTTCCAGATCTTGGCTATGGTAAATAATGCTGCTATGAACATGGGGTGCATATATCCTTTCTGACTGATGTTTCCAGTTTCTTAGGATATATTCCCAGAAGTGGGGTCACTGGGTCAAATGGCAATTCCTTTTTTAATTTTTTGAGGTAACTCCATATTGTTTTCCACAGTGGCTGCACCACTCTACATTCATACCAACAATGCACAAGGGTTCCTTTTTCTCCATATCCTCACCAACACGTGTTTGTTGATTTATTGATGATAGCCATAATGACATGTGTGAGGTGACACTCACTGTAGTTTTAATTTGTATCTCTCTGATGATTAGTGATATTGAGCATTGTTTCATGTGTCTATATGCCATCTTTATGTCCTTTTTGGAGAAGTATCTATTCAGGTCCTTTGTCCATTTTTTAATTGTAATATTTGTCTTCCTGCACATCAGTTTGCTCTCAAAGGAAAAGGGTCTAAATAATTTTAGACTTAAATTGTTTTTTGCTATCTCTAATTTTTAAATAAATTATTCTTTTTCTGTGCTTGAACACTGGCTATTACATTTTGCAGTGATTCTGAGTGTTAGAATGACTTCCAACATAACAGGGTCATTAAAATCCAGAAATAGCCCTAGCCCGTTTGGTCAGTGGATAGAGCGTCGGCCTGGGGACTGAAGGGTCCCGGGTTTGATTCCGGTCAAGGGCATGTACCTTGGTTGCGGGCACATCCCCAGTAGGGGGTGTGCAGGAAGCAGCTGATCGATGTTTCTCTCTCATCGATGTTTCTATCTCTCTATCCCTCTCGCTTCCTCTCTGTAAAAAATCAATAAATTTTGAAAAATCCAGAAATAATAATAAGGATGGGGTCACATGCTCTAACCTCACCTATGGAACAATTGAACCTGACTGTAATGTATCACTGTATTACAGACTATCAAATCAGCTCCGGATAGAGAAACAAAATTGGGTGTGGCCTGACGTCTACTTGTGTAAGAGACTGAATAGTCTCCCTTTAGAGCCTGAACAGTTTTTATTTTTTCTGTTTTGCCTGTGGGGACAGAACTTAGGACATGTTTGATCACAAAATGTAACAACATTCATTCATGGTCAAAGCTTTGTTTGAACACCTTCTGAAACAATGCCAGGTTTATTTCCATAAAACTACAACAAAAGTCACAATGCCATACATTTTGAATATTCATCTGAGAAGAGGAAAAGCAAAGTCTTCAGTTATTCAACAATTCCTATCCTGGTCTTTTCTTTAGGGTTAAAAGATCTTATAAGACAAAAGAAGAAATGTGTTCTCTTGTGGCAGGTGTGTGGAAAGATATGTAAAATTTCATTGAGTTAAGATCTGTAGATGTTACTACCTGTTAAAACTTTTTTGTTATTGTTATTAAAAATGATAACAATGTTGAATTGCATTTTATCTTAAATGTCCCCTTGGCAATTTTTTAATGCCATTCTTAGGAAGTTGAAGCCAATAAATACAAAGATATGAGCCCCACATGTCAGAGATGTTTAGTGGCATAGCTGAAACACCCAGGGTCCTAAATCCCAATTTCCTCATTCTATTTATTTTGATGACATCAATACTAAAATAACGAAAATGAAATCGCAGGCATCATGGCTATATTGCAAAGTTTGCTATCTCCATCACATTGTTCCCAAAGGTGCTTAAAGTAAGTTATGGGTGACTTTAAATTGTTGAGAAGCATATGCATTCAAATTTAAGGATGAAGTCATGGCAGAGCTTCTATTCACTCTATGAGTGCGACGGGGGTCTTAGAAAGTCATAGACTAAGCTTTGGGAAAAGTGGAGCCAACCTGCATTCAGAGAGCAGGCAGGGTGGAAGGAAGACAATCAGGAGCACACATCACTCCTCTCCCTCTTCTTGGGTTTAATCACCTTCTAAAGGGCACATGTCTCAGAAGAACTGGGTTTGAATCACAGCAATTCTATTTCCTGGTTATTAGCCTTAGCCAAATCATTTACTTTCTTTAAACCTTACCAGTATGGTTGTTTTTGCTTTAATAAGTTAGGTGAGGACAATGCTATTCACATCAAAGGACTGTAGTGAATATTACGTTATGGTAAGTCCAACATAAATAATTTAGTAGTTGACTTGATGGATAAATAGAAACTACGACTGTCACTAGTATAGTGTCCAGCACAGAGAAGGCAGTTAATTCTTGGAGAAAGACCATAGGTAAAAGAGAAAACCTCAACAATTGTATGTGAAGTACATACATTTTAATTTACTAGGCAAAAAAAATAATCATACATTAATATTCAGAAAATAATTTTTTATATTTAGTCTGTTTTAAATGAAATATATATACTAGAGGCCCGGTGCACGAAATTCGTGCATGGGGGAGGGGGGTGTCCCTCAGCCCAGCCTGCACCCTCTCCAATCTGGGACCCCTCGAGGGATGTCCGACTGCAAACGGGCAGTCGACATCCCTCTCACAATCCAGGACTGCTGGCTCCCAACTGCTCACCTGCCTGCCTTCCTGATTGCCCCTAACCACTTCTGCCTGCCAGCCTGATCACCCCTAAGCACTCCCCTGCCAGCCTGATTGATGCCTAACTGCTCCCCTGCCAGCCCAATTGCCCCTAACTGCCCTCCCCTGCAGGCCTGGTCACCCCTAACTGCCCACCCCTGCAGGCCTGGTCACCCCTAACTGCCCTCCCCTGCAGGCCTGGTCACCCCCAATTGCCCTCCCCTGCAGGCCTGGGTCCCTCCCAGCTGCCTTTCCCTGCAGGCCTGGTCGCCCCCAACTTCCCTCCTCTGCTGGCTTGGTCACCCCTAACTGCCCTCCCCTGCAGGCTTGATCGCCCCCAACTGCCCTCCCTTGCAGGCCTGGTCCCTCCCAACTGCCCTCCCCTGCTGGCCATCTTGTGGTGGCCATCTTGTGTCCACATGGGGGCAGGATCTTTGACCACATGGGGGCAGCCATCTTGTGTGTTGGAGTGATGGTCAATCTGCATATTACTCTTTTATTCGATAGGATAGAGGCCTGGTGCATGGGTGGGGGCCAGCTGGTTTGCCCTGAAGGGTGTCCTGGATCAGTGTGGCGGTTCCCTTGGGGAGTGGGGCGGGTGAGGGGCCTGTGGTGGTTTGCAGGCCGGCCACGCCCCCTGGCGACCCAAGCGGAGGCCCTGGGATCTGGGGTTTATTTATCTTCTACAATTGAAACTTTGTAGCCTGGAGCAGAGCCAAGCCTTCTGCTTGCTCCATGGTGGCAGCCATTTCTATTGGGATTTATGTATCTTCTGTAATTGAAACTTTGTAGCCTTAAGCAGAGGCCTGGGCTGGCCAGGGTGTGTGGAAAGCTTGGCTTCCTCCATCACCACGGGCAACCCTAGCCTCCTGCTCTTTCCAGCTCCTTGGCTGCCGCCATTTCTGTTTGGGTTTATGTATCTTCTATCATTGAAACTTTGTAGCCTTGAGTGGAGGCCTAGGCCGGCAAGGGCAGGTGGAAAGCTTGGCTTCCTCCATTGCTGGGGAAACCCAAGCCTCCCTCCTGCTCTCTTGGTTGGGTTTATTTGCATATTTGCTCCTGATTGGCTTGTGGGCGTCGATGGTGGGTGTAGCTGAGTGATGGTTAATTTGCATATTACTCTTTTATTAGACAGGAACTATATATATATATATATATATATATATATATATATATATATATTCTATTTTGGTTGAGATTAGGCATAAGCCCTCATACTTCACTTTAACATTTAATGACTTTAACTATAAGCAGGAAAGAAAGAAAAAGAAGGGAGGGAGGGAAGGATGGAAGGAGGAAGGGGAAAGCAGGAGAGGAGGAAGGAAAAAAAGGAAAAGAAAGGGAACATCTGATAAATATTCAGAGCTTACCTGTAAGCTGAAGGCAACATTTGTAATTGCGAGGCTACTTGAAACCTAAGTGTCTGGTGGAAGAGGCTGTGAATTAGCAGTTGTAATTATTAAAGTGAAACAGCTACACAAAATCTCTCAACTTTCCTGGAGGGTGTTTTTCCTGTTAGCCTCTGTGCCAAGATATCCAACCACATGCATTTTAGCGCTTTGGCAATCACTGTTATGTTTGAGTCAAAGCCTATTTAACTGTGAATGGTCTGGGAGTGGGAGAGAAAGTGTATCACACACACACAGGTGCTGTTGCTTTCTTACTAAAAGTTTTTTCAAGTTGTTTTAAAGAAAATTAGATACCTTGTTCAATGTGCTGTTTTGGTATAAAAGCATGTTCTTTATCTTTTTGTTTTAAAGGACTAATCCAAAGTAAGTGGTCTCCTTGATACATTTTCCATCACCTTAGCCACTCATTTATATTCTATGATAATTAATTTTAAAAAGATTTGAAGCACTTCTTCCTCAATTTTGAAAATACCATTTTAGAGCAGTGATTTTCAATCTTTTTCATCTCATGGCACACATACACTAATTACTAAAATTCGGTGGCATACCAGAAGTATATTTTTTGCCAATCTGCCAAGAAAACATAGGTATAATTTTGATTCATTAACACCAGATGCTACTGTTGTGTTGGCTGCTATCATTTTTTAGTTGTCACTCTAAGGGAAAAGAGGTTAGTGCCCCTGATAAATAGTCAGGTATTGCATGTTTTAAACATTCTTGCTGCACAATGGTTGAAAATTGGTGCAATAGACTATTCAATTCTGCATGCGGACAGGCTCTTTGACTTAGTCAAGTCACTTAGTTTCTGGGCTTCATTTACCTCATTTCCTCATTTATCAAGTTCCTGATAATCAATGAATGATTTGCAAAATCCATGCTATTTTGTGTGTTCCAGTTTTCCCAGGAAGGGTGCACCAGTCTCACACTCACAGGAAACTGTGCTTAGGCAGGTGTATCAGGTAGCTTCGATCATGCCTTCTTTGAGTGAACTAAATGCAGAACATTTTTTTCTGACTTTTTCAGGTCATATTTCTTTGATGCAAAAAAATATAAATATACTTAGTCAGATTGTCAGTTATGCCTGTAGATTTTAAAGTATTATGTGACATACGATTGAAGATGTTACAAGATAAAAATATGTGTATACCCTGGCTCAGATGGTTGGACGTTATCCCATATAGCAAGGGGTTGCTGGTTCAATTCCTGGTCAGGGCATATGCCCGACTGCAGGCTCCATCCCTGGTAGGGAGTGTGCCGAGGCAGCCAATAGAAGTTACACTCTCACATAGATGTTTCTCCATCTTTCTCTCCATTCTTCTGTCTCTAAAAAAAAAAAAAAAATCCTTTAAAATAATGTGTCTAGGAGACATTTGGGTTTTAAAAAATAAGAGAAGAGTAGGGTTGGAGGCAATAAAAACAATGATAGAAATATGGTCAATCTTCCCCTTGAGTGAAACAAAAAGATAAATTGATGTGGTTAGTACAATGTATATAGAACTTGGATGGCTCATCTCTAGGTATAACACAGAGAAACAAGCAAAATACATAAATATATTTAAAACGTGATAAAGTACCAGTTACAATGTCTACCTAGATTTTATCGTGTTCTTTCTGTGAAGAGAGGCTGGACTCACCATTTTCACTGGCATGACCCTTTGCAATTGAGATTTTAATCATTTGGTAATTGTGCAACATAACTGTAACAAGACTAACTCAGGGTACATGTAATACTGTGATAAAACTTCTTTGGAGTCCACAAACTAGTTCTTCCCACTCTTTCTCTTACTCTGTTCACATGTGGGCAGGGCTGTAAGTGGCTACAGTGTCCAAGAGATGTGCCTTCTGTACATTCCAAGTCCATCATAAGAGCTGCCCTGACAAAGGCCCTGTTCTACGGCCCATTTGCTATGAAGCCAGCCTCAGAGGGGAGGGGAAGCACGCAGCCCAGAGGAAAGGAATGTTTCACACAAGCACAGGAAGGGAGAAGGAAGAGGAATCGCTGTACTGGTCAATCCACCCTCCAATGCCCTGGGCACCGGAATCTCACACTGCCCCAGGATATGGAAGCCCATGAGGATGTCCTTTCTTCTCATGAATGCTATCTAATAACATCCCCTTTGCAAGACATCTAGAACTTTCCAGAGTATAGTGGCAGATATTGATGGCTGGAGTCATTCCTCTAGATCAGTTCTCTAAACTCCACATTCAAATAGAGGGGTTACCTCGCACTCAGTCATAGAGCTGAAGGAAAGCCAGTCCTGGGTCATTACACACACTCCCCTCATCATTCTTACACTTACATGTTTAATTCTTCTCTATGAACCAAACTACGCATTGGTAATTCAAGGCCCTTCTCTCCAATATCCTAACCCAGCCATGAGCAAACTACGGCCCGCGGGCCGGATCTGGCTGTTCTATCCGGTTCTCTTGCTCTCCCCTCCGCTCCTTTACTTTGAATTTATATTAGTTCACACAAACACTCCATCCATGCTTTTGTTCCGGCCCTCCGGTCCAGTTTAAGAACCCATTGTGGCCCTTGAGTCAAAAAGTTTGCCCACCCCTGTGCCAGAACAGCCCAGACCCCATATCTAATACTTTCTCCTAATAAGCTCATTACTCACCCCACCCCAAAATCATCATCTCTCCTTTCCTGCTTATCTCTATTTTTCTCAAAATTTCTATTTCACCAATATAGTGTATTTTAGTTAGGTAATTAAAAATGAACTGGTTAATTAAGTAAGTTTGGTTTACATTAAGTTAAATATATCACCGACTTTATCAGCCAGGAAAATGCATTATTTTACAAAGTCATCGGTTGTTGTTTTTTAATCTGGTGAATTCACTTGTTAATTTAGAGCCTGTATTTCGAGGCCAGCACATCCTCAAATCATACCATGTAACAGGACCAACATCTTGCTGTGAGGTTTTAATCTCGGATTTAGGTTTACTCAGATTAACATCCTAACCAAGTTATCTCAAACCTTTGTCCTAACCTTAGTTTTTAGGATTATAAACAACTGATGATAGGACTACAGAAACTGAACTGAAAGAATAACTTTACTTGTTTCTCTACACTCCTACCTATAGATAAACCACCCTATTTCTTACTATTTTGAGGAATAACTTTCTGGGGCTGAGTAAGTACACATGAAAATCTGATATATGGAGATTACGAGAACTAGTATTACCAAAGTAGAACACTTTTAAAATGAAAAAAAATTTTTTAATGGAAAAGCTTTAAAATCAATCAGATAGGACTGCATACAAGGGGTCAAATGAAGGGTATGTAGGTCACCCCTTGCATAGGTAGAAAGTAGTCTTTAATTTTTAATTAAATATGCTCAAAGTTAATATTTTGTATTATATGTAGTAAAACCTTATAAGAAAATATTAAACTATAACATAGCTTATTTTGGGGGGCATGCTTCACAAATATAATGCATCAACATTTATAGAGTATACTAGTGACCCAGTGCATTAAATTCGTGCATATTGAAAGGGGGACCCAGAGTCAAGTTCCCGCCCACCCACATGCACCTCAAAATCGCGGGAGACCCAGAAAGGGCTGTCCCCCGCATTGGGCTAGATCCAGGCCCGGCCAGTCCCACCCTTGTCAAGCCCCGCCCGGCAGGGGGTGTATCCTCAGGTCCCTTGGCCTGGCACCAGGACAGGGGGCATGGCCTGAAGTCCCCCAGATGGGGCGGGGGGCATGCCTTGAGGTCCCCCGTCAAGCCCTGCCAGGTGGGGAACATGGCCTGAGATCCCCTGTCAAGCCCCGCTTGTTGTGGGGCATGGCCTGAGGTTCTCCGTCAAGCCCCGCCAGGTGGGGGGGCATAGACTTAGGTCCCCCGGCCTGGCACCAGGAGGGGGGTGCAGCCTCAGGTCCCCCGTCAAGCCCCACTGGCAGGGGGGTGCATCCTCAGGTCCCCCGTCAAGCCCCGCTGGGCGGGGGGGTGCGGTCTGAGTTCCCCCAACCAAGCACTGGGGGTGCACCTTGAGGTCCCCCATCAAGCCCCACTGGGTGGGGAGCACAGCCTGAGATCCCCTGTCAAGCCCCGCAGGCAGAGGGGCGCAGCCTCAGGTCCCCTGGCCCGGTGCTGGGGCAGGGGTGCAGCCTGAGGTCCCCCGGCCTGGTGCCGGGGCAGGGGTCTTGGCCTGAGGTCCCTGTCAAGCCTCACCGGGTGGGGGGCATGGCCTGAGGTCCCCTGGCCTGGTGCCAAGGCAGGAGGCATGGCCTGAGGTCCCCTGTCAAACCCCACAGGGGCAGAGGAGGGCATAGCCTCAGGTCCCTGCTGATTGCTCGTTAAGGATCCTAAAGGGAACTTGGCCTCAGCTGTGGGTGCAGTCATCTTTGTGATGGAGTGATGGTCAATTAGCATATTCCCTCTTTATTAGATAGGATGAAAGAAATACAGGCAAATGAGGAATATGTTCCAAATACCTAACAAAATAAGACAAAGTAGAGGCAACATGAAGGCCTTTAGTGCTGCCAGATTCAATTCAACAGATGGAACACCAATCTCTGAGAGGAAATGGAAGAATTAAACATGATGATCTCTAAATTTCTACACTATGAATCTGTAGTTCTAAAAGTAGAGGCTTCTAAAATGGATGCAATGGTAGAAGTCCTCTGTGTATATAGGTAGAAATAAATAAAATAAATGTGAAAGAAATAGCACAGGAATGCACCCAATATTGTGACTAACAGAACAATGAAAGTCCAAATGATGTCTTATATATAAATACAAATTCTTCTGTTACCGGTGGGATAGTTCAAGGATTATTTCCATTGGGAAATACTGAGAAGTCAACCTTCGATTTATCAGTTTGTTTTCCTGTCTTAGTATTGACATGTGAAGAAAAATTCAGCACCAAAGGAACTAGGAAGGAATACTAAAGGTTTGAAGCTTTTTTTTGGAAGTAATAGCATAATAGCTGCTCTGATGCAGTTTGTGTTTGCAATATTATTTTCTGGTCATAAGAGCAAATAAGGTGAACACCAAAAGAAAAGTACGCAGCATTGCTGGAGCCAATCCTGAGAAAACTTGAACCTGTAAAGATTTGTGTGTTTGAACAATTGACAATAGCTTTGTGGGGGTTTTTTGTTTTGTTTTGTTTTGTTTTAATATTGTGTCTCTTGCCTAGGATATAAAGCCCTTGTTGATGCCTCAGATTGTTAAGAACCATGAAGAAATTGAACAAATCAATACAGCAAAAGAAGTTTGTCAAGCAAAACAGGCTCTCTGTGAGGCCCTGCTACCCTTCAACACTACCCTGATCTACAATTCAGGAAATGCTATGAACGTTGGAGTCGTTCAAAGTATACCACCACTGAATAAGCAGCATGAAGTGATTGCAGAGTCTAAACAAAGAGTGATGTGTGTGGGCAGAACAGGCTAGAGTACAGGACAGCTGCATTCACAGGAGGGACAGAGCAGAAGAGATGGCCACTGCTCTCTCTGGGGCGAACCCACGCTGTATCCAGAAGGTGGCTCTGCCCATCCTTCCTGCAGGTCCTGGTCTTCCCTGACCCCTTCTGAAGGCACAAGGCCATGCGTGGCTATAGCTCTAGGGAAGGCACAGGATCTTCCCCTAATTGTTATCTCTTCCTATAGCAAGTTATCAGGATAGCAAAGTATACTCTGTCCAGATTTTTTTAAGTCCAATTAACTCAATTTAGGACAAGGACAAATTTGCTTATAAATTATTTCATAACTAGAGGCCCAGTGCACAAAATTTGTGCACTGGTAGGGTCCCTAGTGGCTGCTGGCTCCTGGCCAGGTACTCCCTTCCTTTCTTACCTTGGCCACCTGCCAGCACCGGGGCCTACCTCCCTTCCCCCGGCTGGCCTGCCCCCTGGTAAAACTCCCGGAAGAACTCTGGTGGAGAGGACAATTTGCATACTACGCTTTTATTATATAGGATAAAGCAATCCCACCAGAATGTAGGGGTCATGGGGGCCAGTGACTTGTCAGTCCCATTCTATTGTGATGCATGCCTAAAAAGGAAACTAGGATAATTTATATATTTGCAATATAAATACATTTTTGAAAACACTTGTTCATAGCTGTTGAGCACATTTTATGTGAGTTAATGAAAACAAATATGGAACCTATAATAATCCATAATTAAAGTCAAATTTTTAAAGAGATGATGTTTAGCTATTTAAAACACTTCACTGCTTTCTCACATATTTGTATATATACTTGTTATATGTGATTCATTTCCATATTTTCCTCTTCTGACTATATTCTATTTGGTACCTCCAAAGAACTAATATCAAAGAAATTAGGGGAGTGAAATGGGACATCTGTAATAGTGTCAACAATAAATAATAAATAAAAGTATCCTGATTATTTGCTATTAAAAAAAAAAGATAATTGAATTTACTGAAACTACCAAAGGCAATAATTAGCCAAATATTTTGTCCCACTTTTTTTTCACTTCTTACTGTTTGCCTTTAAGGGTTATTTGAAATAAGATGAATATGAGCTTGTCTGCTGACAATCAGGACACATCGTAATGGAAAAGTACTCAACACAGCAGAATATAATAGAAAAAAAAAACAACTGCTCCCCTGTTATGAAGATACACCCATATGAACAACCTTTAATCTCTTCACAAATTGTGTTTCTTGTCTGTTAGTGTTGTTTACAGAGCTCTGAAAACATGCAGCTCATATTTTATCTAAACCTCTCTATTCTTCAATGTTTGTAAAATGATTGTTTCTAAAGTTGCTGGTTATTTTTTTTATTACATTTAAATCTGACTCCACTAAAATAAAATTTAAAGTCTCCTTTAAAATGCTGGTACCATTCAATCTCTATTTTTAATGTAACAAATATTTATCAAGCACTTACTATGTGTCAGGTACTTTTCTCAACATACATTTTAAAAAAAAAGATACGCCTAACTCTATGTAGCTCACATTTTAATAGCAGCGACAGTTAAAAATGAATGTTATGTATAAATAAATAAAGTGTATTAGAATGTGATAAGTTATATGAACTGTGTTTTCAAATAGTGCAGGTGTCCTTGAGAAGGTCACTTTCCAGCAGAAAGTGGTGAAAATGCTGGGAGAGAGGTCTGGGAGAGAGGCCTGCCTCGGAAAGGTCCTGAGTCTCGAAAGAGCCCAGTGTCTTCCAGGGCCTAGGTGCTGGCCAGGGGGGCTGCAGCTGAGTGAACAAAGCGGGGAAAGTAGGTGATGGGCAAGAAGAAAATGCAGAGGCTCATGTAAGTCACTTTCAACACTCTGCTTTTCATCCTGAGTGAAACAGACAACCATTTCAGGATTTTGAGCAGAAAAGTGATATTATTTAACTTTTCCTTAAAAGATAACTATGGCTGCTGTGATGCAAATAATTCCTAGTAGGAAAAAACTAGAATCTGGTGAAGCAGAGATCTATATAATAATCCAGGTGTGAAATAATGGCTCGGAGATGGGCGAGGCAGCCAGTGCAGTGAGAACTGTTTGCACTCTGGGTATATTTTTTAGGTCATTTCAACAAGATTTCCTTAACAATTAAATGTGGGTATGAGATAAAGAATGTAGTCAAGGATGGATTTAAATTCTTGGATTGAACAACTGGGAAAATACAGAACTGCCATAATTTGTGATAAAGAGAGTTAATGATGGGACACCTATGGGTGGAGTGAGATCAACCTCAACCATATAAGAAAAGAAACGGGAGGTCCATGATCAAGACCATGTTTATTTTTCTTTTAATCCTTGCCTGAGGATAAATTTCTCAATTGATTTTTTAGGGAGAGGAGAGGAGAGGGGAGGGGAGGGGAGGGGAGGGGAGGGGAGGGGAGGGGAGGGGAGGGGAGGGGAGGGGAGGGGAGGGGAGGGGAGGGGAGGGGAGGGGAGGGGAGGGGAGGAGAGGGGAGGAGAGGAGAGGAGAGGAGAGGAGTCTTGACTGGGGCTTGAAGCCACAAACTTCTGGTGTTTTGGATGACAGTCCAACCAACTGAGCCACCCAGCCAGCGCTCAATACCATCTTTAGGCAACAAAGTTCCAAATCTATACCTCTTTCCAGGTATGAATTTGAGCATATATTTCCAACATTATATTGAATTTTTCTTCATAGATAATCTACAAACACCTTGAGTTCTCTGTGTTCAAACAAAAAAATCAGTGCCTACTCCCTCAACCATGTTCTTCCTCTGGTTTCCTACATATCTTTAAGAGGGAAGAAAAAAATAAGAAATAATCACAAGATTATTTCCTTCAAATTTCAGCTAAAGCACTGTTACCATCTGAAATTTTTCATAGCCCTTGCCCCAATTTGATTTGAATCCATGTTTCTATGCTCCCACAATACCCATCATGTGTCCCCTTAACACTTTTAGGATCCAACAATTAGTATCATGTCTATGTAAAATGTTTAATGCATGGATCATTCATATTAGTGTTAGTAGAATTAACCATACTGGCTTATGGAATTGAGGTTTGGTTGTGAGGGATGGTAAGAAAGATGAACCGAAAAAGAACTAGTAGATTGGTTGGAAATAATTCTGGGAAGTCTTTTCTCTTGGGATTGAGTTCACAGAGCAGCTGCTATATCCCTGGCTGTCACTCCAGCTCCATGTATGGGAAGAAACCCACAGTGCCTGATTTATTCTCACTGTGTGTCATATGGATGTCATATGGGAAGCCTATTTCATTCTAGCTCACTCACATCATACACATTTTGTTTCTGACTTCTTTCATCCACCACATCACAGCTCTGGTTCCATATTTGAGCTCTGACTACCTGGTTTAGTCCTTCAGAGCTCTTGGGTCCCCAAATCCTGGTCTTCCTCAAACTTCCTCTCTCCTTCTACACAGAGAATTGCTCCTTCAGCCACCACCACCCACCTTCTCACATTCACCTCAACTCTGATCTTATTTAAGACAATCACAGTCAACAATTCAAGAGGCTTGAATGGGATACTAGCATTCATAGAATTAAAAATATATGTATTTTAAATGTCAGGTCACTAGTTTCTTGGTGAAAATTTCTGGTGAAAATCTATTGATTAATAACTATATTTCAACTGTGTTTATGTCTGCATTTTTAAAAACATTTCTACTGTGCAGCATTTTTTTGCATTATGATTTAAGATCATAAAGTTGGTATCAAATCGTGTCCCAACATTAATGTTGATTATATGAAAAAATAAATTTAAATTTTCAAACAAATTAAATTTTGGAGTACAGGCCACTAAAAGCTTAACAAATGATTAACCCAGAGGGGAAATATGTAGATGTTCTCTTGAACACTAAGTACATATTGTTTCTGATTATAAAATATCAATACACACATATATACAAAGAACTATGAGGCTCCAGGGGAAATAATGTTGAATTACTTATTGAATACAATAACAACACATGTTGGGGACTGATGATGACCTCATAAGCTTCTATCATTGTAGAGCACACAAAGCATGTTGAGCAGTACCAAGGGAAAAACACTTTAGTAATGCATATTGTCACCTGATAACTTATCCTTTAAGCTATAGTTATCTCACATGAAATGTTCATTTAATGATATACATTTCCAACATTGATTAATTTTTATAACATTATGAAGTAGAGCTTTTAATTGATCAGATGGGGTATCTATGTTATCTGAAAACCCCACTGGAAAATTTGAAAACATTGCTTATAAAAGATTTCTATTAATCAGATATAAATATCAATTGATAGATTAACTTTAAAATAATGAGAGAAAACTTTGATAAAATTTATAAGCTATTATATATAAACTTAAACAAAAACTTTAAAGAAAAAAATGATAATTTTGAATAATAGTCTTTTAATAACACTAGAGGTTCAGTGCACGAAATTCGTGCACTCGGGAGGGGAGTCCCTTAGCTCGGCCTGTGCCCTCTCGCTTAAGCCGTCAGTTGAACATCCTTAACGCTGCTGCAGAGACTGTTCAGGGCTTCTGGCTGAGCTGCGCTCCCCCTATGGGAATGCATTGACTACCAGGGGGCAGCTCCTTCATTGAACATCTGCCTGCTGGTGGTCAGTGCACATCATAGCGACCAGTCGTCCCACTGTTCAGTTGGATTTGCATATTGGCCTTTTATTATATAGGATGTCTCTATTCCTTTGCCTGCTAAAGACTGTTTGGTACAAAATATATCTCATGATTCAAGCATGCCACCTTTTGGGAATTACTGATTTATAGTAAAATTATCATAAGTAATTTGCATTAAGAAAATCTTCGGAGAGAAACCAAGGTAAGCACCTAAACTGCTGCCTCGCACAAAAATTTCAAAACTACAACTAAAAGACAGAACGGACACCATCCAGAACCACAGGAAGGCTGGCTGAGTGAAAATTCTACAACTAGAAGGAAAGAGGAAAGCTCACGGAGAATCAGAGGAGCAGCAAAGGAGGGCTGAGGTATGGAGACGTGTGCAGAGAGGAAGGGCGACTGAGAGCCTGGCTGACTTTCTCTGGTGGGAGGGGGAAGGAAGCCCCTGACTGCACTGAATCCCAGTTCTGACTACACTGAAACCCAGTTCCAGGAGAAACCCCGTGGACCCAGGCTCATACAGGGGGAGTCTGGACTGTCAGGTAGAGAGAAAGGCACATGGAGACTTGGAGACCTGGGGGAGCTGCGGCGGGTCTGGAGGCGTGCGCGCACATGAGTGCTCGCAGAGAAAGCTGAATGAGGAGGCTGCAGCAGGCATTCCATAGTGGAAGGGAGTTGGAAGCTCCTGAATGCACTGAACCCTAGTTCCGACTGCACTGAAGCTCAGTTCCGGGCAAGCCCCTGGGGATCCATGCTCTTACAGGGGGAATCTGGACTGTCAGTTGGAAACTCAGGGGAGTTGCGGAAGGCAGAGGTCTGGGGGCACGTGCACAAGGGCAGGGCTGACAGGAAGCCAAAACTGTCTGCTCCACCCTGAGACTCCACCCCATCCAAGCTGAGCACAGAGGCTTTTGCAATTTTGCAAGTCTAATCCTATAAGGCTGTCTCCAGCACCGAACTTCTCCCAGCATAGACACAGCTGATCCTCACAGCCAACTGGCCTGGAGGTCTATTCCTCCCAGTGATACCAACAACAATCAAGACTTAACTACAACAAGGCTGTACACACAGTCCACAAAGGGGTGCACCAAGAGTGTCCACCTCAGGTTAACTGGGGAGGCCAACCCACTGGGCCATATAGGAAACCTAGCACACAAAGCTACCCTACCAACACAGGGAAGCAGCGAAAATGCGGAGGCAAAGAAACAGATCACAAATGAAAGAAATGGAGGAAAACAAACAACTGGATATAGAATTCAAAACCACAGTTATAAGGCTTTTCAAGAATATCCTAGAAAAGGCCGATAAATTTAGCGAGACCCTCGAGGATATGAAAAAGGACCAACTAGAAATTAAACATACACTGACTGAAATAAAAAATTTTATACAGAGACCCAACAGCAGACTAGAGGAATGCAAGAATCAAGTCAAAGATCTGAAAAACAAAGAAGCAAAAAACACTCAACCGGAAAAGCAAAAAGAAAAAAGAATCCAAAAAGTTGAAGATAGTGTAAGAAGCCTCTGGGACAACTTCAAGCATACCAACATCAGAATTATGGGGGTGCCAGAAGAAGACAGCAAAATATTGAAAACCTATTTGAAGAAATAATGACAGAAAACTTCCCCTACCTGGTGAAAGAAATAGACTTACAAGTCCAGGAAGCACACAGAACCCCAAACAAGAGGAATCCAAAGAGGACCACACAGAGACACATCATAATTAAAATGCCAAGGGCAAAAGAAAAAGAGAGAATATTAAAAGCAGCAAGAGAAAAACAGTTAATTACCTACAAGGGAGCACCCATACGACTGTCAGCTGATTTCTCAACAGAAACTATGCAGGCCAGACGGGAGTGGCAAGAAATATTCAAAGTGATGAATAGCAAGAACCTACAACCAAGATTACTCTACCCAGCAAAGCTATCATTCAGAATGGAAGGTCAGATAAAGAGCTTCACAGATAAGAAAAAGCTAAAGGAGTTCATCACCACCAAACCAGTATTACATGAAATACTGAAAGGTATTTTTTAAGAAGAGGAAGAATAAAAGAGTAAAGATAAAAATTATGAACAACAAATACATATCTATCAACAAGTGAACCTAAAAATCAAGTGAATTAAAAATCTGAGGAACAAAATAAACTGGTGAATGTAATAGAATTAGGGGCATAGAAAGGAAGTGGACTGATAATTCTCAGGGGGAAAGGGTATGGGGGGTGCAGGAAGAGACTGGATGAAAGTCGTACACCTATGGATGAGGACAGTGAGGGGAGGTAAAGGGCAGAGGGTGGGGTGGAAACCAGGTGGAGGGGAGCTATGGGGGGGAAAAGGAGAAACAATTGTAATAATCCAAACAATAAACATTTATTAAATTTTTAAAAATAAATAAATAAATAAAAGAAAAAAGAAAAAAAAAAGAAAATCTTCATTTTATTTTGTATTTGTGATTAATTAAGCACTAAGGATTTTATTTTTAAGGTGCATTTTCTGTGCTACATTGAACACTGCCAAGTTCTCTAAAAAATATCTTAGTAATCATATGTTATGCTTTTCCAAGATGCCAAAGAAAAGTTTTTTTTAAAAAATGTTCACCCAAATCACAATAGATTTTCCCATTGCTTCACAGTTTAGAAGTTTAGTGATAATTACCCTACATTATGGTTTTGTTAGGGCACCATGTTTTAATTCCAAACTATAAATACACACACAAAAACCTAAAACACTGTTTTGTGGATTACTGAAAATACTTTTTATGTGAGCATAGGGCTTTAATATATAGATCTTTCTCACACACTGACACACACAATGCTTATCATTTGAAACTCCTAATGACTTCATGAAGAAGACTGTTCTCATAAAAAAAGATGAGAAGTATAATCCTCAGAAAACTCAAAGAAAGAAGAGGTCTAAGCACAAATCACCTTTTCTCACAATGTATAGAAGTGTGAGATTTATTTTTAAGTTATGACACATTCTGTAAAACTACAGAGAAGGAAGATAAAGATAACCATCTAGGAGTCATAAGAAACAATCAGCGTCCACAGTCATAAAAATAACTGAATGTGCAAGTCAGTGCAATAAAGAAGGAAATAGACCTGCTTCTTCAGTCACATGTGAAGGAAATTGAGAAGTGACTTATTGATAGCCTTGAGGTTCATCAAGATTTGTTATTCATGCAACAGACTGATGAATCTCAGAGGGAAGAAAGGAGAGGGGTGGGAGATTAACCAAAGAATTTACATGCATATATGGACACAGACAATAGTGTCGTGAAGGCCTGGGGAGGGGGCAGGAGCAGGCTGGAGGGGGTCAATGGGGATGAAAAAGGGGACATCTGTAATACTTTCAACAATAAAGATAAATTAAAAAAAAAGAATTGCTATTCAGGCAATGAATTTTGCTCTTTTAGTCATGCCAAGGGGTTGCTGCAACATAACACTATGAAATCAGCTACAAAATAAGTATATTAGTAGAGCATTACTACATAGCATAGTAACAACCAACCACTTAAATTCATACTTATGTACAGACATACTTTCATACATCATGCATCCATACATAGATATGTACTATCCTCCATAAATACTTTTTAAAAACCTGGTAAGTCATCTTTTCAGATTCAACTTTTCTTTGAATGAGCAAATGGGTGAGGTATGACTAGAAAATGCCTATGAGTTAAGAGTCTGTTTTATAGTTTGTAGTTAATGAAGTCTTAGGACATATAGGATAGGACAAATGTACTGCATTTATTTTATAGTTAGAGAAGGCAAACCTTAGAAAGAAGAAATTATTCAAGTTATATAGCTACAAGATACTTGAAAAGTCCAATTGGAACTAAATATTAACTCATTAATTTTAAGGAGAAATTTGATAAAACATTGATATTCAAACAAGTCTTTCATGGTTATCACAATTCTTATTCCACTGGGAAGGAAGCTGAAACTCAGAAAGTTTAATTGAGTGTTTAGTATTCTATATACAGGTGTCCAAAAAATGCATACACACTTTGAATAATTATTAATTCCAATGGGTTAAATCTGAAAAGAAAGAAATACCTGTTGAACTATCAAAAATGTGTGTGTGTGTGTGTGTGTGTGTGTGTGTGTGTTGTGTGTATTAGAGGCCTGGTGCACAAAATTTGTGGACTCAGGGGGTTGGGGGGTTGTCCCTCAGCCCAGCCTGTGCACTTTCGCAGTCTGGGAGCCCTTGTGGGAAGTCCAACTGCTGGCTTAGCTGGCAGTCGGACATCCTTAGTGCTGTTGCAGAGGCGGGAGAGGCTCCCAGCACCACCACTGCGCCACCAGCCATGAGCCTAGCTTCTGGCTGAGTGATGCTTCCCCTGTGGGAGCACACTGACCACCAGGTGGCAGCTCCTGCATTGAGCATCTTTCCCCTGGTGGTCAGTGCGTGTATAGTGACCAGTTGTTCTGCCATTTGGTCGATTTGCATATTAGCCTTTTATTATATAGGATATATATATATATAAAAAATCATAAACTTTTGGCTAGTTGTGTTTCCAATATACCATAATAACTCACTCTCAAAGTATAGAATGCTACCTTTTTATCTAGTATAATAAAAGTGGGGTGAAAAATATTTCCTTCCTCAAATTATATATAAAAATATCTTGGAGTTTGTGATCATGTACAGTATGAATTAATATAAGAATTAAGAAATAAGCACATAAAAATTAAAAATGTACAAATAAGACATTTCACATATGTTCATGTCAGGGTGAACTTAAAGCTCTAATTTAAATAGTTTTTTAACCTGTTCCTTTACTCATTAGGTTGCTTATAGTTAAGCTGTTAACTGATATGTTCTTTTTTCTCTGCCTCTCTCTGGACAGAAGATAATACAGGAAATTGAATGAGAGGTGTTATCATCTAGGCAACATTTCCTCACAACTACCTTTACCACAAAAAAATATCTCAGTGAGGCAACCATTGTACCAATAGAAGTGTGTACAGACTTTTATTTTCAGGGAAGAGCACTACTTGTCACAGACGGGAGTGAAAGGGAGGTGGAGTGAGATGTGCTCTCAACAATCATTCAGTGGAGAACTGGGGTAGAACAGGTCTCTGCCTCCATCAGTTCTACTGAGCACCAGCTAGTAGCCTTCCAAAGAAAGGAATCCCTAAGTGGAAATACTTTATGTAAATATGTGAAGGATCTCTCTTATCTGCCTGCCTGCTTTTGTACAAGTACACTTAAGAGTGGCCTCTCATATTGAATGACATGTTAACAATTGCTGAAGAATGCAAAAGAAATAACTGAAGTTCTGCATTATAAAGCTTTTTGCCACTGATTAGTGTGTATAATGTAGTCCATTAGTCAGCAAATTGCGGCTCGCGAGCCACATGCGGCTCTTTGGCCCCTTGAGTGTGGCTCTTCTACAAAATACCACAGCCTGGGTGAGTCTATTTTGAAGAAGTGGCGTTAGAAGAAGTTTAAGTTTAAAAAAAATTGGCTCTCAAAAGAAATTTCAATCGTTGTACTGTTGATATTTGGCTCTGTTGACTAATGAGTTTGCCGACCACTGCTGTAGTCTAATGTTCTTTAAGAAAAAGAATACAGAAATTCAGATTTCCAGATTTCCCAAATATCACTAAAAACTTCTAAAGATAAAAACAAAACCAAGATATGCATGGCTACATGGACTACTAGACTGACAGATGTCAGAGGGGAGGGGTGGGAGGGAATGGATAAAAGAAGATGAAGAAATTAGCCAAAGACCATATAGGCATAAGTCATAGACACAGTCAACAGTGTGGTGATAGGCAGAGGGAGAGAGGGGTGGCAGCTAGGTGGACAAAGGTTGGGGGGCGAATTGGGGACATCTGTAATAGTGTCAACAATTAAAAAAAAGTTAAAAAATAAAAATGAATCCACTAAAAAAAAGACCCAAGGTGCAGATATTTGGAAACAGCATTTCTGTCCCCTTTTCTCCTTTAAAAACATTGTTTTATCCCACTGCTTCTACCTTAAATTACAGGCAGTATACTGTTAAAAATATTAAAGTTTGAGTCAAAATACTTTGACTCACTTCCAAACTATTACCTCTACGTGCCTGAATTTCCTCACTAGATTTAATCTTTGTCTAGCTGATTTTAATGAACACTTGGTAGATTCAAAGAATAATGTATATAAAAGTGCTGTAAAGCAGTTTTTATTCAAAAAAGCTAAGTAAAGCAGAACTCTGCAAATAAATAACAGTAATTTAAAGACCATAATCTCTAGTTTACATATATTAATTTCAGCACATGAAAATTTTTAATTTAGGAAATTTTTTATATTCTCTTTTTCCAAAAAATAGAGCAATTAACTTACTTCATTTCAAATTGTAGCTTCCCCCATTACAAGTAGACCACCTGATTCCAAAAGATGGATTGAATAGCAGATCTACAATAGTGTGCAATGTATGAATGTGCCCTTATCAAAAAATAAACAATGACACATCATTTATTCCTTCTTTCTCCTGTTCTCAAAATGGCTCCACTAATGTACGAAATAACATAGTAGCCTTTAGACCTTCTCACATTGGCTTTGAGAAACAGGAACATCTCTGCCCACCATAGGCCATGCTCATTATCATCGGAGAAGACCACAGGTCTCAAGTACCTGCATTCCTGTCCCAGAGGATGTTCCAGGAGTTATCCCAAGATGCTGACAGCCTCTGTGTCCTACGATGATCGATATGATTGATACAGAAGTGAGGAATTTTCTGTTTTCATAATAATGCTAGCCTTTTGTGTAATGATTTCTCTTTTTATTACTTCTTTTTAACCTCTTCTCCTCTTTGCAAAATATCCAAGAGCACATTCTGCAAGTTTTCAAGCCTCAACAGTAAGCATATAACTTGAATTCAACTCAGTTTATTTCTATAAAAGTATCTGTTGTAACTAAGCATGGCCGGGACACTCCTAGTTGCCAGGCATAAATGGTATGGGAGCAAAAGAGATTCCGATTCCTGTAATTTAGTTGCTAAATAAAATCTTCTAGTGCTTGTTGTCCTGAAACATCATTGTAATTTGGGACAGCATCTGCAGAGTGCTTTTGGGAAGTCAATTTAGATTTAAATGCCGTAAGTAGTGAGATTAATATCCATGATTTTAAAATAAATGTATTTATACTACTTTGCCCCAGGAAGCGCAGCATAAGGAAGAATCTAAGGATCCCAGGTTAGCAAAATTGTGCATGAAAATTTCTGTCACACCACACATGAGCTCTATGTCTTTTGACAAATGATTCAACCTTTCAAAACCTTGGTTTTCTCATCTGGAAAATGAAAGTACTAAATAGTACTTACCATAGCCATTTGTTGTATAACAAAAGAATTTATATCTACCTGTCTCTTGCACATAGTAATACTTAAAAAATATTATCTGTTGTTGTTATTATAAGCTAGAGGCCCGGTGCATGAAATTCATGCAAGGGCCTTGGCGCCCACTGCCGCGGTGGCCACCTCGGCCTCGGCCCCCGCCCACCGCGGCTTTGTCTGGAAGGAAGGATGTCCAGAAGGACATCTGGTCTAATTAGCATATTATACTTCTATTATTATAGATAATATGAGTGCTAGTAGAGGGCAAAATGACAGTATACCATTTTATTTTAATCTGTAGATCACAGGCTTATCAAGGGAACTCCCTAAAGATAATAAATATTTTTTTGCTTTGGCTATGGAGGGGGAGGGATGGCTTTTGTCCAGGTACTTTTGGTCCATAAATGCTTTCTACTGGATGCAGAGCAACAGTGCAAAAGATTTCAAATATTCCTTAGGAAGACAGGAGTCATGGTCAGTGAATTGATGAGGCAGGTCCAGGGGAACCTCTGAGCTGTCAGCTGGATGTGTGCGTTCCCTGCCACAGTCCTGTGTCCCCTTTCTGAGGGAAGGAGAATGCCCTCTGAATGCTCAGCGATATCCTGGGAGCAGCATGTGCACACTGATGGAAGCATGGGTGAGAACAACTTAGCTAATGAATACTGTCAAAATCCAACCTGCTCCCGGAAACTCAGTACTGACTTCCCTGTCAATGTTTTAGGAACATCTAAGAGCCTAAATGTAGACGTAGCTTCCTGTATCATCTCACCTTTGCCTGGGCTATTGCAAAAGAATGAGTTTTATTCTTTCTTATGTCTTTATTCTGCTGCATCCCTCAAAACCAATCATCCTATATAATAAAAGCATAGTATGCAAATTGTCCCCTTGACCGGGAGTTGTCCTGGAGTTCAATCAGGAGGTGGGCCAGTCAGGGGAAGGGAGGGAGGCCCTGGCCAGTGGCAGTGGCAGGCGGTCGGGGGAAGGAAGGGAGTACCCGGCTGGCAGCCAGCAGCCACTAGGGACCCTACTAGTGCACAAATTTCATGCACTGGGCCTCTAGTCCTATATAATAAAAGTCTAATATGCAAATTGACTGAAAGGCAGAACCACTGGTGGAACGATCAGTCGCTATGATGCACAATGACCACCAGATGGCAGATGCTCAACACAGGAGCTGCCCCAAGCCTGCAGGCCCCAGGCCAGCCAAAATGGGTGCCAGCAGGGGGCCCCCGGTTGCCCCGCCTGTCACCACACAGATTGGCCCTGATCGCCAGCCAGGCCTAAGGAACCTACCCATGCACGAATTTTGTGCACTGGGCCTCTAGTTGAGTCTCTAAAAAAAAAAAAAACAGTCAACCTAAATATGCATCTTACATGATTAAAGTATAGCAAGTTTTGTATAAGACTGAAAAATAATTTAATAATTAAAGGTAAAGTGGGAGAGAACAAAAGCGACCCTTTCAAGACACTTTTACATCAACATATTACATAACAAAAGTAGTTGCAGACTTTATTATTTTGTGAGCTTACTCATTATCACATTCTTTCTCCAAACCATCTATTGTAAACTCAGAGCAAAACTACTAGGAAGGTTGTAGGGCCCCTTTTCAATTACAGTCGGTATGAACTGACATAGTGTGCTCAAACCAGGAAGTGAAACAAGGAGGCAAAATGAAAGTGAATCATCAGTGTTTTCCAAATTGCTTCTTTTATAATAATGTCTTATCAATGCAATTGTTTTAAAACAAAAAGGTGGAATAAATTGAAGAGGTAGAGCAGACCATAAAATAAAACTGGGAGTTTAATAATCTCTCGCTTTTCCTTTAGCCATAGAAAATATACTTTATGGATACATAAAAACATTCTGATAATAGAGATTATTGCTGCTATGTATTATTCATGTGGCAATGGATTCACAGGATGCTTCTACATCGACTAAAACAGTCTAACTAGGAGAAACTAACTTCAAAGTACACTGTCTTTTAGGCCTCCAAAGTAATAAAGACCCAGACACTTCCCTTTCAAGGTATTTGTTCTGCACAATTGAGAATGTAGTTTCTTCCCTTCATTAGGCACTCCACGTGAGACAGGCTAAATCACAGGCTACAGAAATAGAGACTTCTTTGTACTCGTAGTCTCAGAGGTTCAGAACAGTTTCTACACTAGTGGTTTCCTCAACCATATGCTACCCAATCCACCCATGTCCTGGCAGCTGTGGTACACAGTTTCCACTTTTGTAACAATAGGACTACATTTCCCAAAGAAACGATAGCCCAGTCAGATATCCCAACATTATGAGACCCCATCCCTAAAATGTGCTTGTGTGTATCCGCGTCAATACTAAAGAGCACCCCTTTATATCCTAGCTCAGCGTAACTCTGCCAAGAACATGTAGCTGTACTTAATTATTCTTAGCTAATAACGGCATGAAAGCAGTAAAACTTTTATGCCATAAAAACACTGAAACACTGAAGAAAGTTTTATGTCATGAAAACATGAAGAAACACTAAAATAAATAGCAAAGTAAAATCAATGACATTCAACATTTCCATAATTTATGAAAAGGGAATAGGAATAAAATTCAATTTAGTATCCCTGTGTACGACGAAGACAGATGTGAAAAACATAAAACCATGCAAAGCAAAAGGCCCAAGATTAAGGACACCAGAAAAAATTGATGAAGGGATTTCTGTTTTGATCAGATTTATTGTGTGTGAAGTTGTGCCACAGAGAAAGTCAGGTAGTACTAGTACATCATAAAATGTATATATTTTTTCTGTTGAAATGTTGGTACATAGGATTTAATATTTACAGGAAAATTTCCTGGGAGTGAGCAATAGGAAGTTTTAAGATCTTGAACAGTAACAGACTGAGTCATACATAGTCAGATTTGGAAAATATTTTCATTATAAAATATTCACCACCAAGTCCAACCCATCAGAGATTTTCTATTAGATGGTTCACATGGTAATTCCTTCATAGGCTTTGAGTTAATAATTTCAATTAGACAATAATGGTGAAATGAAAGCTCTAGATAACTGTTCTCAAAATGTAACAGGGATTGCCTTGTAAAGGCAGCCACTATCAACATTACTATTTAACATTACTTTAGAGACAGTAACCAAGGCAATTAAACAAGAAAAAACAAGTATAAGAATTGGAAAGAAGAGTTAAGTTGCCTTTAGTTGTAGGTGACATAACAATAGACCTAAATCTCTAACTACTGTATTCAAACACAATAACCACTTGATAGAGATTATCAAGGGAACCTTTTGATAGTGTGAAAATACACTCCACAAATGTAACTAACATATGAGGAAGAGAATCCTCTGAATCATTATTTAAAATGGCAAAACACTTCCAACACACTGAGCCTATTAAAAAAGATTGTATGAACAAACTTTGGAACAGGTACAAAAAGGAGAACTATGAAAGCCTAAAATAGAAAGAGATAGGGAACTCTATGTACAAATATAGAGAGTTCTCCAGGATAAGTTACCAAATCAATATGCAGAATAGAATATACAGTGTGCTAATTTTCATGTTAGAAAGGAAATAAAATAGGAATGTGCACACACACACACACACACATTTAATTTTGTAAAAAGTAACGTTGGAAGTGTATACCAAAAACTAAGAACATGTACAAAGATTGAGTGAATATAGATGGAACTCAGTTTTCTCAGAGTGTACCTTTCAAATGGTTTTGACATTTCGGCTAGTTAAATATTTTATATATTTAAAAAAATCAAAGTAATAGAAGGTCCTTCAGTCATCTTCCATTTATAAAATCCACTGGCTAGCTTAAGGTTTCCTAATTTACAATAAATCAAAAGTCACTTAATAGAGGTTAGAAAACTACTTTTCAAACAAATGTCAAGCTGGTATAGACGGTTTGACAGCAATAAATTGAAGGCATGTGGCAACTTTAAAACAATAAGATATGCTTTATTAAGAAGTATGATATTGCCTACTTGTCATTCCCATTTCTCATAAAACATTAATATTATTGTGGTATATTTTACAATTAATAAAATCCAAAGATGTTAAATATCCAGTTAGAAAAATACATTCACCCATGAAGCCATCAGTCACATGAATGATGTAGAATATGTTAATTACCCCTGAAAGGTCCTTCATTAAATAGCATTTCCCCCAAACAAACCAATTTCTATTATTACATATTAGTGTTGTCTCTTCTTGAATGTCACATAAATGTTGATATTTTTCATGCCTGGCTACTTTTGCTCATATAATGATTTTTGATACTAATCTCGGTCATTGAGTACATCAGTAGTTGTTATTTACTGGTATAAAGCTGAGTAGTATTACAGTTTATTAACATAGCACTACTTGTTTATCCATTCTTTCACTGATGAGAATTTTAGATTGTTTCTACTTTCTGGATCTCTGAAATGGTGGTTATAAATGTATTTTTACTTGTCTTTTTTGTGAACTTTGTTTCTACTAAGTAAACACTTAGATGTGCAATTTATAGTCAGAGGGGGACTGTATGCTTGTTGGTCAAAGGAAACAAATTTCCAGTTGTAAATATTTTCTGGGCTCTAACATACAGCATGGTGAATATACTGGTACTTAACAATACTGTATAGTTGAAAGTTGCTGAGAAAGCAACTCTTAAATGTTCCCACTATAAAAAATATAGTAGTTATACGTATGAGGCAGTGGATGTATTAACTAACCTTAATATGGCAATCATTTTGCAATGAAATTTTAAAATAATATAATAATGTTAGCAATTCTAGTGTGCCCTGCATTTCCTTTTGTTTTAATTTACGTAAAACTGATGATATTATATTGAACAATTTTTTGTGCTTATTGGCCATTTTGTGAATCTTTGTAAACTGCCAGCCTTTTGCTCTACTTACTTGTGTTGTCTTTTCATCATTGATTTGTAGTTCTTTACAGAGTCCAGATAAAAGTTCTTTGTCAAATATAAGTAATGTGAAAAACTTATCCTATGCCTTACCTTTTTTATTCTCTTAATGGATTTTTCTGAAGAGTAGAGTTTTCTGTTTGTTTGTTTAATTAAATCCAATTTATCTTGTTTTTAGCCATTATGGCCTATGCTTTGGGGGCCTTTGTTATGAAATATTTAACTAGCTCACGTCCCAGAAAATATTTTCCTGCATTTTCTTCTAGAGACGGATGAGTTTAAGATATTATATTTGGTATAGGTACCATCAAGACTTAATTTCTGTGTATGGTATGAGGTAAGGATAAGCTATTTTTTTTTCAATATGGCTACCCAGTTTTCTAAGTCCAGAGGCTGAAACAATTTTCCTTTCCCCGTTAAATTACATGTCAACTGACCACCTATGTGCAGGTCTAATTCTGGACCCTAGTCTGTTGTCTTGGTCTATTATTTTATCCTTGTACCTATACCATACTGACCTAATTGATGTAGCTTTATGGTAAGTCTAACATCGTGAACTTGTATCAGCCACTATCCACCCAGGATTATAAGAAAACTTAGATGGAAAACATTTATCTCTTTCAACTTTCAAGCTTCTCTAATATAAACTTCCATAGACATGAACTGACATGCATGAGGGTACTTTAAGGATAATGAATGAGAACAAAGTCTTTAGAGACCAATGGATCTAAGTTTGAATCCTATTGCACAGGAAAGATTTTTGTGCTATTTAAATGTCATTTTCCTTACCTAATAACATAGTTATCATATTACCTAACAAAAAATGGAGAGGTTTAATAAGATACCCCATATAAAGTACCCAATGAAATATTGGACATATATGAAGTAAGCCTACAATAACATAGTTAGCTATACCACACTATTTTCAGAGGAACCCGGAGGAAAGGATTCTTTGTAGAAAAAGAAAACATGGAGCCAATATTGAGTGACTGTCCTATTTTTTTTGTTCATATTAGCAATTTCTCTCTATATCTTATCAATTATTTAAAAAGTACTATTTTATCCTATTATGACAAAATATTATGTTCTTAGACATTACTAATTATTAACTACTTTTATAATATGCATAACTATACATGTTCGTTTTTTTCATTATGTAGATAAAATATAAGAACTTCACTATTTATGCAAACCTTTTAAATGTTTTCTCTTAGTTCCAAGTTTGCCAGAATATAAAATGAAAGAAGCATGCATATCTTTATCAGGAGGAAACAGAGCAATGTTACTCAGAGTATTTTCCCAATAGGTTTACTCTTTCATTACAATGTAATTAACCCCACTTCAAGAATTCTATTGTGAATTATTTGCAGCAGCAAATTAAACATTTGACGTGCAGACTATTTTGTTTCTGTGAAAGTGACTATCACATCATTAGAAAATAGGCAAGCAATATTGTGAATAATGAAGACTTTTCAGAGGAGTTTTCAGTGAAGCCAAAAGATTTGCCCTGGGAGAAAATACTCTATATTTCAATTGCCTCGCCATAATCTCTAGCACAAAATCCATCAAAATTTAATAAAGTAGCTTCATTAGCATGATCATCACCTTATTAATAATTTACTGGTTGCCAAAGGTACTAATGGGATTATCATGCATCATTCTAAGCATACAAGAACTTTATTGTGATGCTCATTAAGGTGAACACCACAGCAGTCAAATCTGTAGTAAACAAATTTGGTATCTTTAAAAAATATAAGTAGGTGTCCTCCCATTTATTAATAAACCATCATTCCATATTGGATATTTTTCTAGGAATCTGCAATTCATATCTAAAAGGACTTCAGGGTAACCATTTTGACATTTTAAAAATATGCAAATATATTTTCCTGATCAAAAATCTATATTTAAGCATTTTTATACTATGACCTATTTTAGTCAAACAACCAAAAATAAGCAAAATTGGTGTCAATGCGTGATATTAAAATTTCCATCCACAGAAAATGAGATTCTCACTGGACATTAGAATAGTGATAATGCCCATTCACTGAGAATCTAGAGAGTGGAGGTTACTAGGCTACAGAGAATGATAAAGAATACAGACCAGTAGTTCCTAGGTCAATAATTGAGATGTGATCCTGGAATATGCCTGGGGGGAATGGAAGTGGGTGGACTTCTCCTCTAATCATCTGCATCATTTTATATTACAGTCATTATTTTATATATGTGAGTGTCCTTCACCTTCTAAGGTGATGCTGCTACAGCTTGAAAAGACAGGCATAACCCAGCTGCCCACCTATACTGGCCTTTTACAAGACACACTGAGTTATTTCAGTGAATCTCCTTTTAGCAGGCTGCACTGCAGCATGGCTCCAATGGGGCTGCACCATCTACTAATTGACAATCTTACTTTATGAATGAAACCTACAAAAGATAGTGGGATTCCTTCCCAATTAAACAGAATTCTATCCCCAGAGACATTGCCCCATTGTTCTAGTGCTAAACTACAGTATTTGGAAAAGGCAAGAAAAAAGGGAAAAAAACACAACTGGATTTAAGCAACGTAGAAGTTCCAAGCGATTTGATTCACTGGGTCTTCAGCAGTGTTTTGATGAGAAGTGAGAAACAGAAGTGATCGTTTTCAGGGTTGTCATCTGTCTGAAATAAAAGCCTGTGTTGAATGGCTATATATATGTTATTTAGGAAACTGAAGTACTTAGAGCCCAACTAGAGAAATTGTGTGTTAAACACAAAGATTTCACACCCTTTACATAGCATTCTTGTCCTATAAAAGAAAATAAAGATGATGTGACCCTTTTTAAAACTGAATTTATTTGGCTGACATTGGTTAGTAAAATTATACAGGTTTCAGGTATACAATTCTACAATACATCATCTGTATACTGTATTGTGGTTTACCAGCCCAAGTCAAGTCTCCATCCATCACCATTTATCCCCCATTTGCTTTCTTCTGCCTCCCCCAACTCCCTTTCCCTCTGGCAATCATCATACTGTGGTCTGTGACAATGTGATCCTTTTCTAACCAAAGAAGTTGTGATGCATACCATGGGCTCTGGATTATACTTTATTATCAGAACAATATATTATAAGAAGGAAGTATTCCTTCCTCAGAGATAGTTTCATATATTGCTTAGCTTTAATAAATGTTTAAGGCATTTGCCCCAGAAATTTGATGCACCATTTTCAACTGTGGAATCTTTAAAAACTTTCTAGCTCACCAGGTTTTCAATCTTATCTGTCCAATTAATTATTCAATACCTTATCAGGGTGAACCTGGGCTGTCCACAAAGACACAGCCATAAGCTAAAGTGCAGAGACATCTACTAAAGAGAAGAACCTCTTTGCAATCAATAACTTCCAGGCAAATAACTTGGCAAATCTTAACGAGAACATAGTATATCAATAGTAAAACAGGGATTATTTTATAGTCTTGGATTAATGGAGTGGGACAGAGAAAAATCAAACCCAAATTTAATTGTGTCAATCTCCTACAATACACTGTAAACTTCCTAGGGTTGGAGATATAAATATTCTATGGTTTTCATTTATCCCACTTTATAATAGTTGGCTGTTCCTAAATGTTTGTTCCTGAAATATAGCCCTGAAATCTACCTATAATAACTACCTGTAATAATATCTGAAATTTGCATAATTAAAAGAATCTGAACATTTTGTCCAACTGTAAAATATGTGGTTATAATTGTTGAAAATCTGTGATATTCTTAAATTTTTTTAAAAATAAAATCTATAAAACCACAAGAAACCTCGAAAGGATATAATATAGGTAATATATTTCTTTCAACTAATTACAGTGTCATTGTGCTCACCATTAATCTGCTGATCTTGAAGTGAACACTATCTTACATGTTAACTATTCCTAAAATAAAATGTAATCATGTAGAGACTAGTAATTCTAAATTCCATTCAGTTTTGCAACCACTGGACAACAAATTGCATGATCAGAATTATATATTAAACATTAAATTCTATCCTATATATTGAAAAAGCAATTGATGGATACAAATTCATGGCCCCCCTTGGAGGGGAAAACCTATGCTGCTTACCCCATTCGGATAGTTGGCATTATGTTTACCTATTTTCAAAAACTGGTATCCCAAAGCATTCTATTTTTGCAGAGCCTGAAAGGTTCTTATACATTGATTTTCAGAAGTGGAAACCAGTCTTGGAGTCTCTCATCTATGGGATTTCTTTCTGAGTTCTTTGACAAAAATAGAATTATATTGCTGAGAGACCATGGTCATTGCTAGGTGAGCACAGACAACATACCTGAGAACTGCTTAACATGCAGAGGGGAAGAATTCTTATTTCTCTATGAAACTCCACTGGGAAAACAGCACACAGGCAATTTTTCTCACTTTATTCATTCTATACCAAGGACAGAAAGACTTCTGTTCTTTTCTACATGAGGAATGTCTTCCTTTCTCTTGGGTATTACTGTCAAGCTTTCTAGTTGAATGCCCAATATCTGTTCTCTTTTCTTCCTTACTATAGCATCCAATTCCGTTTGGGATAGCACAGTGCCCAGCAGACGTCCAATATTTTCTAGTGTCATTTGGAAATAATGGAGGCCATATGACACCATTCTGGTCAAAGATATTTAAACAGATTCACTGGGTGAGGCTTTTACCAACAGTCCAAAGTGAGATGCAGTTGGTGACTCCTCTCCATTATTTTTCTTGCTCTGATCATGGACACTGAGGTTAGAAATGTAGTTGCTTTCTTTCAACCATGAAAAATGAACAATAGCATCTGGGAGTTTGAGTTTCTAAAACAATGTCAACATTGCCTACTTGTGGATGTATTTGGTATAACTGTTTGGGGGGTTTTCTATGATAAACAACTAATACAAATTCTAACTTATATAAATAAGTTCATCATTTGTCTCCCATTCCCTACCTATTTCCAACCCTTTAGGCTTTGGAAAAATCATCTGGAGACTTTCATTATGCCCCTTTCTTCCTTCTATTAAAGAGAAAAAAACACAGGTCCAAATAGCTTTACTTGTGCTGAAGACCAGGACACCAAACTTAGATTTAATACCTGACCTAATTGCTGTTTCAACCTCCCGCAAAAACATAGTCTTAAACAATTTTCTGGTCAACATCAATGGGCTAATCTGTCATGTGGGACCTCTCCATGCCTTCCCCATAAAAAGAAGACAATCTGCATGATAAAAAAAACCCTTGCCTTTCCTTTTCCCCTTCCCCCAAGAAAGTACTCCTGGTCTAAAAATATGAAATCCTTTCTTTTTTTGTTAATAGTTCCTTTGCCCCAACCTTCCAACTAGGAGCATCCTTCTTTCTAGTTGTTAGATAGGATACTGCTTGATTCATGAAACAGTTAATAAAGCCAATTATGTAGAACTTCACATTTACTTGGTTGAATTTTATTCTTTAACACTTTAAATTCAAAGTCATTCGTATTTTCATTCTTTCTTTGTAGTCATGCCTGACTAAGTCTCATCATTCCATGGTTGCAGTTTTAAGTAAAAATTTGTTGATGGAAAAGATGACAAAAGTAAAATTCATAGCAGAAGATAAGAAAGGATTTGTGAGACATAGGAAATAAACAGAATAAAATTAAAATGAGGTAAATACCTTCACTATATTCCCCTTACAATAAATTAACACAAAATATGGGTCAAACTTTAATAAAAGCAAAGTAACCTACCCAGAGTTTTACACACACACACATACACACATACACTCATACACACATGCACTCATTCACTAACCCCTAAAAAATTAAGACTGGGACCAGAAAGTATTGCATTAAACCTATTTTTTAATATTTGAATGTGATTTTTAAGAAACCCTAGTGTGGAAAAATTTTGACATACAGAAAATATAACTTAGTTTATTTAAAGTAATTATGATATAGATCTCTGGTATTTTCAATAAGACTGTAAACTTGTTTTTGAATGTTCTTATTCACTAAGCAAATTATTTCAGGAAACACAATACATTAGCCAATAATTTCTTTCAGAGATTGAATATTTGAAAACATTAGAAAATGAAACTTACAGATTTTCTTCATTTCACATGAGGAACAAGCTATGCAAGCCATTCTGAAAAGAGTTTCCAATTTATATATTTTTGGAGGTTATGTCATTTGGATAAAAATAAACTCACAGCAGTGATAATCATAAGACTGGACTTAATCCATTGGGAACTCAAATGAGACAGCACAATTTAAGTGTGACAAGATTTAGAAATGAGGTTTTTGTCCTCATTCATAAAAAAACTAAAATTTTAATAACTTGGTATCTAATTTTAGGCATATCATTAACAAAGTACATCCGTTACCTCTGCTTTCTTGCTTGTGAATTTCAGGAGAAAGTGAACTTAAGTTCTTTATTTTCAATGGCTAGTGAGCAGGTATAACAAAAAGTAAAATTTAAAAAAAATTTAAAGTTTTCCATTTTTATTCTAAATAAATTTGAAAATATATATATATATGACAGCAAAATCATTCTCTACTGATAGTCAGGTAGGATGGTCCCCTGGTTCCATAAACCAATAATTTTTTTCATATAGAATTAGAAAAGAAACCCCAATTAGAATAATAGGAAGTAAAAGTTTATATGGAATATAAGCAACTTATGGCATAATAATTATTTTCTGTTCATATATAGTAGAGTAGGTAATCAGTGAATTTTAAAAAATAAAAGAGATTTGATTGACTAGGGACAGATTTTGCTATATTTAATTTCTGCCTTTCTGCTATTCCCTTCTTGGTTTCTTATAAAACCTCTTTCATTCCCTTGTAACTGCTATTTCAGTGAATACTTGGGTGTTTTCTATTTCTCCCTGGCCTCCCATAGCCAAAATCGTGTGCAGGACCACCATGCCTTTGTATACAGTTTTTACTCTGCACAAAGGTGCCCTGCTGAAGGGGCAAGACCCTGCTCAGTTGAGGTCATGATGTGTCTACAAAGTTGTGAAAGGCAGTGTCTCTCCAGAGGAAGGGAAGGAAGCAGACGGAAAGAAACCCTCTGCTCACCAACACCTGAACTTCAGGGCTATATCTGCTAAAGGGGAGGGAAAACTTTTACTAATTCATAGACGTCCTGTAGTCTAGAAGCAGCCCTAATCTTAAGAGTTGCTACTCCCACTGCAAATATTTCTAACATATTCAATGGAGTGCTGATTCTGGACATCAACTGCAAGATATGGGTCAATAACAAGGACATACAGGGGGAAGTCACTGTGCATAGAGCTGAGAAAATACAGCAGAAGACCTAGCAGCTGTTAGTGTCTCTGAGCAGGGAATCAATGCTGAGCCCTGTTTGAGACCGTCTTTCCCAGTGAACCATACAAGTAAGGCAGAGTAACTTGGACACCGTGAGCGCTTAAAAATGTGGTCTAGACTTCTTTGGTAACTTCACCTTGAATTGCACATGACTAGGATTTTTCATTTTCCTGTATAGAATGACACACATGTCTGATATGAATTTGTAAGTTGCAACATTAGTGAAATTTTAATGATGCCTAATAAATGATAAAATAATGGGAAAAACTGATTATTTCAATTAATTAATAGTACTTGGTTTAATGTGAGAAAGGAAACCACGCAATGTGACCACCCCCAAATAAGGTTGTGTTCTTGAAATGTATCATCTTAAAATTAAAAAAGAAGTCACAAACGCATCTAAAGTTTATAATGATAGCATTGTTAGTTAAATATAGAACATTTCCATGCAAATATTAACTTTCTAAGCAAATGAAAACTGTTTTCTCCCAATATTTCACAGTCAACTTAGTTTACCTCTGGCCAGCCAAAGGGCAGAAAGCTGTCCTTTAAAAATTTCTAGGTGAAGCCATCTCTTGATATTGGATAGAGTCACACCATGTTTCATTTCAAACTGACTAGGAGCTATTTCCTTTTGCATTGGGAGCTAACATCCCTCCAATTAAAGAAAGACTATGTCAGAACAGTCTACTCTAGATAAGAAGCCACTGCACAAAAGGGAAACAGAAGTGATGGCCATTCCTTACCAGTGGTTCTTAACCTTATCAAATCCAATGCCTCCTTTGTATAAATAAGCATGTATTTCCCTTTTTATAAACCTGCAATAAAATTTCATTGAAATATAATCTACACAGAAAATGTATACCTTAATCATCCTATATAATAAAAGGCTAATATGCAAATCGACCGAACAGCAGAACGACCGGTCCCTGACGTGCACTGACCACTAGGGGTAGAAGCTCAACACAGGAGCTGCCCCCTGGTGGTCAGTGCGCTCTCACGGGGGAGTGCTGCTCAGCCAGAAGCTGGGCTCAGGGCCGTTGAGCACAGCAGCAGTGGTGGGAGCCTCTCCCACCTCTGTGGCAGAGCTAAGGATGTCTGACTGATGGCTTAGGCCCGCTCCTCATAGGGAGCATTCCTAAGCCATCAGTTGGACAAACCCCAAGGGCTCCCAGTCTGTGAGAGGGTGCAGACTGGGCTGAGGGACCCCCCTACCCCGCAAGGGCACTGGGCCTCTAGTCTATAATAATAAAAGTGTAATATGCTAATTAGACCAGATGAAGCTGGGGCTGCAAGGAAAGCCCTGGTCCCGGGTGCTAGAGGAAAGCTGGTGCCGGAAGCCAGGGGAAGGAAGCCTACTCTTGCATGAATTTCATGTACCAGGCCTCTAGTTCTAATATAAAAAAGGTAAGTGATTTATAGGAACAATATACATTTCAATATGGAAATATCTAAGTACTGCACATCAAAAGGCCCTAACAGTCAGATGTTTTTCTTATATCGGGAATCACCGTGAACATATAGCTACAGATGCAGATGGATATAACTATGTTGTATATGCCCCTCAGATACCATGAGCGGCATTGTTTGTGATTTTCTGAAATGGTTAGAAACTCAATTTCATGACCTGAAAAAGTACAAAGTCCCCTCCATTTACACGGTAGTTATATCTAGAGAATTAGTGCATACTAAAACTATGGAATATACCTTAAATTGATATTCAAATTCTAGTTAGGCTGTGAATTCAGATATTTCTAAACAGATGCTTTATTTTCTTGAGTCTCATAGGCATTGGGTGGTGGGGAAACTTTGCACACTGCCAGATGTTTAAACCATACTAGCCTCCACCCTCTTTACGTCAATAGGCAGCAACCCCTTAATTATAACTAATAAAGACACCAGAGCAAATTCTCAAAATGCTCTCTTTGGTTCTGCTTTCTTTGAAACTCTCTTCATCATGGAGAGGAGAAAGAGAGCACCAATTATCCTTTCTATTCTTCACAGCTACTGCTGACATAGAGAATAAACTATATGAAGATCCCTTATCAACAAAATATGGCTTGCCCCTGTCAAGGACTGAAATCACAGCTGCTATTAAATATGCAAGATAAACTTTATGGGAGATGCTGTCAGTCCTTCAGACTTCCAAGCTTCAAGTTAAAACACCCATGGGAATGGATATTTCCATTGGTACAAATGATGACAGTTAATAAATGAGATTTGTGTTTCAAATACTCTGTCCTACCATCTTTCTACCTTTTCCCCCCAGATTTCATTGACATGGTTCTGAAATATTAGTCACCATGGATATTAGACACTTCAGGACAGAGAAACGTACAGCACCAAAGTGATGAGAAAATGTGGTGGGTGTGGTATTAGTTATAGATAATTAGATGGCTGAATTAAGGCACTGGAAATAATTTTAGAAACAGATTTTAAAAGGAGTCAAAGACAAGGAATGGAAGGGAAAGGGGGGTCTGAATATGCCCAAAGCATTTTGGTGAAATATGACAAGGATTTTAATACTTCCCTTCTTGATAATTTTTCCTTTTCCATGAATGATGAAGAAAGATCATGTCAGTGCCTTGAGTCCTTGAACAGGAAGTAGTCCGTGCCATCCATCCTGGGACTGTACAATCACCCCTCTGCCTTATGCTTTGACATCACAGGGGAATCTCTCCTTCCCTCCTTTCTGGTTCATCTGCTGTAGTGAGTTGTCTACAAACCACATTTTTGAAATGGACTTTTCTACAGCAATCAGAAATTTCAATCTTTTGAGGCATAATCTGAGACATAGCAGGCAGTCAACCAAACTACAGGGTGGTAGGAAGACAGGCGTGAAGGTGTTACACTCCACAGAGTGACTCCTGCAGCTGGAAGACAATCCAACAGAGGGCTTGGGCTGAGGCTGGACCTCATAAGAATGCTGAATCCCTAAAACTGCTCATCTATTACATATTAATTTCACACAGAGATAATACAAAGAAAAATGACATTTATTAAATACCTGCATCTTGCCATTCACTATACTATGTACTTCAATATATGTCATCATTTCTTCTACAGTAAAATCAAGTAGGTATTATTATTCCCATCATTTTACAAATGAGAAAACTGATGTTCATAGACATTAAAGCACTTCTAATTCCATAGACATCTTTAATAGATTTCCTTAGCTGAATTTGGGCTAATACAAAATCTGTTACATTCATACAACAAATCAAAATATTTGTTGACAGACTGGATGGAGGAATGGTCTGATAAAAATGAATGGGAAACTCAAATGTCACCCATAGACTTTTGAAGAAAATTAATCATAAGCAGAGAGGAAAGTCAGAGGTATGCAGAGTTTTGTTGCAATGGAAAAGTTTGATGCATATTTGAATACAAACAGAGCTACCATACTCTATCTAGATGGCTTTAGAAGTACTTTATAATTTAAAAGTCTATAGTCAAAAGAGAATTCTGACATAAATAGGATGAAATAGCATTCAGTGGTGAAAAAAGCTCCACAGACATGAATGGTCAATAAAATAATAAACAAAATGGTATATTTAATCATTTTTATAGTCACATCAGTAAGTACTCAGGATAATTTTACATGTATTGGATCAAGAAGGAGGCATGGGGTATGTAAGTCATTTACAAATGTGTTTAAATTACTATGTCACCTAGGTGAGGAATTTTATTTATACAGAAATTTCAACTATGTGAGTAACAGGTTTCCTAATAATGTAGACTAATTAAACTTCAACACCACACACACACACACACACACACACACACACACACGTGTATCTTAGAGATATTGATAATTTAACACATTATTAGGTACACCGTATTAGCCAAACTGAAAATGGATTCCAAGATATGAGTGTTCAAAGATTATATTTCTAACCATATACCACAACTTCCCTTAATACTTGTGAAGACTATTGTCTGTAATGCTCAACATCTAAGCTAATTTCTTGGCTATTTTCATTATTTCATTATTCACACACTTAATAGCAGCATTAGATCACCTGTATGAAAATTATACAGTAACTCAGTAAGCTCTCAGTCATAAAAGTAAAACAATCAATGCCACGGTCTAGTGATTAATATTTTTTAAATAAAAACTTGAATGTACCTAATAAATTTGTGGGCTACCAACAATTCTATATTCCTCAGACCTTCCATATCCTTTCAAAATCCAATGCACAAAACACATTATACTTTTCACAAAGTAAAGAAAGCTGGAAAATAAAATTTCACACATATTTCCTTGCAGAATTCCCAGAAGAAAAAATGCTAAAATGACAATGTGACATTTGTCATCAATTTATAGCTAAAGTTTTACAGTTTTGAACTTAGGCATTTTTTTTCTCTTAGGATGCTTTTCTTACATTATGCCATACATCAGGCTTTAGCTTTGTGATATGCAAAGAACGGGGAAAACAAAATTCAATTGAAAAATATTTACATAGTTTGAAAAATATCTATTAATATTGTTAAGTATGGTGTTCATGCAGCGATAACTAGATAACTTTCAGTAATCTTTAAAAAATTGTATTTTAGGTGTACACAGTCTTGGCCTTCTCACTTAATTTTTATAATTTATTTTTGTTTCAATTTTCTTTAAAATTAAAGTTGTAATTAAATGGTACTTTCAAAAACTAACTTTGGTCCTAACTATTAGCGAATTATTATATTTGAAAGTTTATTTTGCCTACGGTGATCATGTATAAATCCCATAATGAGAAATGGCCATTTTTATCTTAAATCACACAACAGGTGCTAAAATAATTCCATCTGCTCATTGTGTTGAGGTTCATATAAACTCACCATGAACAGTGATGGTGCTACTTTGAAAAGTCAGACAGACCACACCCATGGAAAGTAACATACACCCAATAGCAGAAATCAAGTTGCTGCATATTATATGGGAACATGGGCATAGAGGATAAACAAGTGTCTGGCTCTCAACTGCCTCCACCTGCTCCCATATTTAGAGAATTAGGACGCTATTCACGTAACTCAGGAGGCCCCACCTGATGAAGTCAACTAAAGCAGACCAAAGGAGCCAACAGGCAACCCAACTCTGATTTCTGTGGGGTCATGAACTTCCTCAATGTGTCCTAAACGTTGAAATGCCTAGGCTCAGAGCAAGGGTGCCATTACACATACTCTGTCCAACTTCCCCTTTACCATCAGTTCCTGACATTCAAAGGCTCTTTAGGATAATTTAAGATATAAAATATAGTCACAGTAATACTTTGTGGTCCCTTGTGAGTTGATTTTATACCAAAGACTGACTCTGAATGTCTTGTTAAAACTGAAAAATCACCTTATTGGCATAAATGCCATGTAGTTTAAAGGAGAATAACAAGAGTATTGGCAGCCATCTATCATGCTCTATGTAGTAATTTCTGGTTGTATACAAAGTAAAAATCACAATCCATTAACATTAAGAAGGGTAGACAGTACACTGATCAATACCATGCACCTTACTAAAGCTTTTTCTATACATTTACTCATCTATACAAATATGTGTTTCTATTTATAAGTAGGAATAATATATAGAATAAATAACAATTTATGTTAGTAATAAATGTTTTAAAAATATAACATTCTACTATACAAGTTGGAGATATTTGCATATCAGTAAGTTTAATATTTTCATTGTAATATTAGAATAAAAAAGAGTGCATACATGCATACTTTATCAAACATGAGGAGAAGAGTATTTGGTAATTGAGATTAGATTGATTTAGGCAGAATTTTACTAGTTTTAACAGAGAAATTGTTTAACGGAGCATTGTTTCCTTCTTTGTATTTGTGATATTCTATAATAATGACTGGTCTTTCTTAGAAAGCATATTTCTAGTATTTTATCAACTACACAAATATTTTGTTATTATCCTATATAATAAAGAAGTAATATGCAAATTGTCTCTCATACCCTTGCACAAGATGGCCACCCCATGTGGTCAAAGATGGCCACCACAAGATGGTCGACAGGGAAGGGTAGTTGTGGGCGATCAGGCCAACAGTAAAGGGCAGTTAGGGGCCACCAGGCCAGCAGGGGAGAGCAGTTGGGGGCGACCAGGCTGGCAGGGGAGGGCAGTTGGGGGCGACCAGGCCTGCAGGGGAGGGAGGGCAGTTGGGGGCGACCAGGCCAGCAGGGGAGGGCAGTTGGGGGCAATCAGGCCGGCAGGTGTGTAGTTAGGCATCGATCAGGCTGGCAGGAGAGTGGTTAGTAGGTGATCAGGCTGGCAGGCACGTGAGCGGTTAGGAGCCCCAGCAGTCCCAGATTGTGAGAGGGATGTCTGACGGCCGGTTTAGGCCAGATGCGGGATCGGGCCTACACTGGCCATCAGACATCCCCCGAGGGGTCCCAGATTGAAGAGGGTGCAGTCTGGGCTGAGGGAAACCCCTTCCCCAGTGCATGAATTTTGTGCACGGGGCCTCTAGTAGTATATAACAGTGTCATTTAGCATAGCTTTAGAAAACTGTATGTGCTAGAACAAGTTGCCTCACTTCTTCCTAGAATTCATTTTCCCTCATATTTATAATATTACTCATAAGTAACATTAATTGACCACTTATTATTGGTAGGGCAAGTTGTTAAGCATTTTAAGTACACAATACTAGTTAAACTTCAGTAATACCTTTAAGCTCCAGTTAGAAATGAATCAGGACTGAGGTTAGGAAGAGGCTCTTGCCATTCTTTTCTAAGACTAAAAAGCCAGGGGGATTAGAATCACAGATTTTAAAAATTATAATGGACTTGTGAGATAATCTAGTTTAATGAATGCAAATTAAAACTTAGATTATATAATCTCTCTAAGTGTTGGTCAATTTATATAAATTGACCCAACTAGTTAGTTAGAAGAAACCCCATATCTAGATCTTTTTGTATGTTTTTCCCCCAAACCATATCATAAACTACACTATTGTAACTTCTATTTATATCCAAAATATTTAATAGCGTGATATTATACATTTTCTTTTCAATTTTTTCTCTTTAAACTATGCTTAATTTCAAAATATGCAATACATTTGTTATGAAATCTTTCATTACAGATTCTAAGTATGAAACCTTGCTATTCATGTGGTTCACGGACCACTCAGTTCTTCAGCATCTCAGATGCCACGTTGTAGGTCCCATCCCAGACCTCCTGATCAGAATCGGCCAGGGAATTCATGTGCACATTAGCAGGTGAGAAGTGCAGCTCTATAAAGTTCCTACTTCTACACCAGCCTCCTCAATAGCAGCTCCAGGGATGGCCTGCACGGACTAGTGCTCAATGGCCAACAAACTCCCATGGAGAGCCTCTTGTTGGACTGTGCTTTAAGAAAACTGACCATCTACTAAAGAACATATTTTTGCACATATTCTGAGACATCTATATAGACACTACATGGGTTTGTTATTGATACATAAGCAACGAGCACGTGTAGACCATGGTTTATCCTAGACATCAAACTAGATGAAGGCTAAGCTTTGATGTATGGTCAATGTTGCAAAGTTAAGCTTCAAGGATACTGAAAGTATACAAAACTTGGAGAAAGCTTTATATTGCTCTCTATTTGAAGTGGTGTATTACTCAAATTCTTAAATATTATAATAACATTATGTTCTTTAAACATTTGATATGAAACCTGCTATAATAAGAATACAGTTGCATCTTCTAATCATCCTCAGACTTGCTGGCATTTTATGAATGTGCACATTTTTAGTAAAATTCAGCCACTAACTATCCCAAAATATATAGAAATCCAACTAATTGAAATCTTACTAAAATGAGAAAAAAATTTAAGTATAGCACATGGTAATATCAAAGGTAAACAGGAAGAGTATGCCACCATTAGTCACAATTAAAAATTACAGTAAGTATTTTGTAACTATTGAGTTATTATATCAACATGATATTTTTATGTGAAAGTATGTTATAATTATATTCTCTATTATTTACTTCCTTAAATTCAGCTATGAACAAGCCCTGGCCAAGTAGATCAATTTGTTAGAGTGTCATTCTGATATCCCAAGTCAGGGCACATACAAGAATCAACCAGTGAATGCATAGCTAAGTGGAACAACAAATAAATGTTTCTCTCTCTTTCATTCCAGATTCCAAGTGTAAAACCTCTCTCTCTCTCTCTCTCTCCCTCTCTCTCTCTCTCTCTCTCTCCTTCTTGCTTTTCCCCCCTTTCTCTCTCTCTCTAAAAAAAAAAAAACAACCTAAAAATCAGTTAGGAACAATGCACTTTGAAATATAGGTCAATTAAGAAATTGTCTCATAAATATCTGCTGTTTCAATAACACATATATGTATATGTCAAATGATCGAAGTTATTTATTTTATTAGAAAAAGTTTTAAAGCTAAATATCATTGAATTATTACAAATATTAGTATTGACATTTATAAATAAGTCTGGAATGATCTTTCATGTAGACAATATTGTCCAGGAACAAAATAATGCTTTTACATAATGAAACAAACATTCCGTTTTGATATTAAAATTATTTAGGCTATACAAACTGACTACAATATAATTATAAACATTGAGATAAATTTCTAGAAATTGCATATATACATATGTTCAATTTACATTTCCAGCCCTTCCTGAAAAGTTAAAAATTGGCTTTACTAAAAAATACTTTGTTCAATTGTCCTTAATTTCTTTTGGATTTAAATGTGTTTTGTATTAATGTATTAACTAATTCATCAACTTTTCAAAGGGAGCAGCATTTCACTTGTTTATGTCTAGTATTTTATGGTCTGTGAAAAAAAATTACTTGGTAAAAACCAGTCCTGGATACTTTCTTTGATTGCTAATTTTTATTGTTTGCAGAGATTAGGAGCAGTGGTTTGTTCCCTCAATGGTGTAACCAGGGTTCCTTCTACCTTTCCATCTTCATGATTAAGGAGAAGAGGAGGAAATAAGGGACAATAAGAAAACCAGATCAAAGCAGATTGACAGAAGTACTTAGGTTTCAATCTCCCACAAATAGAAACTAATGTTTATCTTCTTCACTCTCTCCTCTTTCTTTTCCATAAATGAAAGTTCTGGATACTAAAAAGAATATTCAAAAGTGAAGGAGGAGAAGAAACAAACATTTTCCCAAGTTGGCTGACGATATCCTAAGTCTGTAAGTCTCTGTGGTAAGAATTTGGAAATTGTGAAAATAAAAATGTAATACATACAGGGTGTCCCAAAAAATGTATACACATTTTGAATAATTATTAATTCCAATGGGTTAAATCTGAAAAGAAAGATCAATTGAGCTATCAGCTGTAAAAGTGTGTATACATTTTTTGGGGTCAACCTGTAAACTTTGCCAATCTTAGAAAGAAAATGACAAATAAAGTCACCTGGATGAACTCAGGCTGGCTGCAATGTAGGGCCTCGTTAAGGTCAGGCAGATTGGCCAAGGGCTCTGTTGAGCCGAGTAAATAAAATGCCAAGAAGTCACTATGAACTGTCACTAGGGCCATAATATGGCCCGAATACAATTTTCCAGTGACCAACTTTCTCCATCATTTTTATGATCCTATCATTTCCAATTCATATCTTCATTATCTAAGCAGCAAAAGGTAATTGTTAATTTTGCAGAGGCCTTGGCAAAGAAATCACATAGCTTTTATCAGAGACAGTTGCTCATTTTAAAATCCTAATTATTAATATTTTCTACTTCCTAGAGATTATAAAACCCTTTAGAACAGAGACCCCATTTCTAAAGATTTTATAATCTCCAGAGCTTACCACAGTGATCTATTTTTAATATAAATTCAAATGTTTTCATTACAATTTCAGCTGGACCTCCAAAAATCCTGAGCCAATGATTTTAGGGGACTTAAAGTAATATCCACTGCTTGATTTCCCAGTGTGCTAGTTATTTAGATAGTCAAATTCAAAATGAAACAACTGTCAAATTTGTTTTTATACTTTCCATCACATTTCAGGAAAGCAGCTTCGTACCATTTGCACATATGGCTGACAAGTTAGAGTAAACGTGTTGATGCATTTGGGTATGTTCCTCATGCCCACAAGCTCTCTAATTTGCAAATGTTGTGCTTTCAGAAACAATTGTGAGTAAGGTATTTGAATACCTACTACACTGAAAATTGGGCTCTACCAAATACATTATTTTACACAGTTTTAATAATTTCTACTATACTTTTTCTAACATGTGTTTTTATTGATTTTAGAGAGGGAGGAAGGGAGAGGGAAAGAGTTAGAAACATGGATGAGAGAGAAACATCAATTGGCTGCTTCCTGCATGTCCTCTACTGGGGATTGAGCCTAAAGCCCCCCCCAACCCCAACACACCCACATATGTGCCCCCCGTATGTGCTCTGGCCCAGAATCAAACCAGTGACCTCTCTGTGAATGGGACAACACTCAAGCAACTATGCCACACCAGTGGAGCTCTACTATCCTTTTTAACATCTTCTACACTAATAAAAGAGAAACATGCAAACTGACCATCACTTCACAATGCCCACCAGCCAATCAGGAGAGAGTATGCAAATTACCCCCCAGCCGCTCTGGGCCTCTGGGCAGCACACATGCAGGTGCGGAGCAGCCGGGCGGGGCAGGATGCCTGCTATGAGGGGGAAGGCGGGGGCAGAGGGAGCTACAGGAGCACTGCTCCAGTCGCAAGGAAGACTGAAGGCTCCAGCCAGACGAAAGGTGGTGGCCAGAGCGAAGGCCTGGGTCCCAGGTGCCGGAGGAAAACGGTGCTGGCAGCCAGGGGAAGGAAGGCCTATTTCACAAATCTTCATGCAATGGGCCTCTAGTGAGTATATATTTTTAAATAAATGACTCTTGAGTACTAACATATCTGTGTAAGTATAGCAATATCATATATATTGTTACATATAAATGTCAAGTTATAAGTTCAATTAATATAGATTATACATTCATTACTTCCTTCAATTAAGTCTTAATGTATTTGCACTATATTGTTATCTCATTTTTTGACCACTTATATGTGGCATTATGTAGAAACTAGAGGCCCGGTGCACAAAATTCATGCATGGGGGGGGGGGCGGTGTCCCTCAGACCAGCCTGCACACTCTCCAATCTGGGACCCCTCGAGGGATGTCTGACTGCCCATTTAGACCAGATCCCGGTGGTCTCACAATCCAGGACTGTTGGCTCCCAACTGCTTGCCTGCCTGCCTTCCTGATTGCCCCTAACCGCTTCTGCCTGCCAGCCTGATCACCACCTAACCACTCCCCTGCCAGCCTGATCACCCCCTAACCACTCCCCTGCCAGCCTGATTGATGCCTAACTGCTCCTGTGCCAGCCTGTTTGCCCCCAACTTCCCTCCTCTGCCAGCCTGGTCACCCCTAACTGCCCTCCCCTGCAGGCTTGATCACCCCCAACTGCCCTCCTTGCAGGCCTGGTCCCTCCCAACTGTCCTCCCCTGCAGGCTTGATCACCCCCAACTGCCCTCCCTTGTAGGCCTGGTCCCTCCCAACTGCCCTCCCCTGCTGGCCATCTTGTGGTGGCCATCTTGTGTCCACATGGGGGCAGGATCTTTGACCACATGGGGGCAGCCATATTGTGTGTTGGAGTGATGGTCAACCTGCATATTACTCTTTTATTAGATAGGATAGAGGCCTGTTGCACGGGTGGGGGCCAGCTGGTTTGCCCTGAAGGGTGTCCCGGATCAGGGTGGGGGTTCCCTTGGGGCGTGGGGCAACCTGGGCAAGGGGCCTGTGGTGGTTTTCAGGCCAGCCATGCCCCCCAGCGACCCAAGCAGAGGCCCTGGTATCTGGGATTTATTTATCTTCTACAATTGAAACTTTGTAGCCTGGAGCGGAGCCAAGCCTTCTGCTTGCTCCGTGGCAGCAGCCATTTCTGTTGGGATTTATTTATCTTTTATAATTGAAACTTTGTAGCCTTAAGCGGAGGCCTGGGCCGGCCAGGGTGTGTGGAAAGCTTAGCTTCCTCCATTGCCAGGGAAACCCAAGCCTCCCTCCTGCTCTCTCTGTGGCAGCAGCCATCCTGGTTGGGTTAATTTGCATACTCGCTCCTGATTGGCTGATGGGTGTAGCTTGTGGGCGTGGCTTGTGGGTGTAGCAGAGTGATGGTTAATTTGCAAATTACTCTTTTATTAGATAGCATTACATAATATATGGGTCTTATCATTGTTAATCATTCCAAATTTGTCTTAGCTACCCTACTAAATTATAAAATAAACTAGAGGCCCGCTGCACAAAATGTGTGCACTGGGGGTGGTGGGGGGTGTCCCTCAGCCTGGCACATAATAATTTGAAATTCTTGCAGTCTGGGAGCCCCATGATCTATTGCCCCACAGAGGGAGGCCCCACCCACCTGCCACAGTGTGGCCACCATGTAGCCTGGGCCTCTTTGGGGCAATCGATTGCAGGGTTCTGTGATCGATTGCCCCAAAGGAGTAGGCCCTGCCCACCCGGCTAGGGCTCTGTGATGGATTGCCCCCGCAGAGAGAGGCCTCACCACCTGCCACAGCCTGCAGGTTGGTGACCTGGGCCTCTCTCTGTGGGGGCGATCGTGGAGCCCCCTTATTGATCCCCATGCCGGCGGTAGCCTGGGCCTCTGTCTCCAGGCAACCAATTGCATCACACCTGCCTTGGCTGGCCTGGTGCCAGTGAGTGTCATAGCGTGGTCGTCCGGACAGTTGTTCCGCTATTTGGCCATTTGGTCAATTTGCATATTATGCTTTTATTATTATAGATGTCCAAGGCAACCACAAATAATTTTCAATATTTATAGACTCTTGTCTATTATAAACCTCATAGAAACTGTATAATAAATGTTTAATACATTAAAAATAGCAAAAAATTTCTAAAATTAATCTATCATCACATACTAGTCACTGAACATCCTGTATTTCATCCTTACATCCTTTGATCTAGGTACTATTATTTCATTATTTTATGTATTAGAATATTGGGGCTCAAAAGTTTCAATAATTTGTCCAAAGTCACTGAAGCACAGAGCCAACAACATAACCCAATGTTTTTGACATGAATGTCTATGCTAATCACCATCTGATTCTTTCTTAAAATAATATGCAGACTATCACTTAATATTTGTACCAAATCCATGTCAATACATATCAGCTCATAATCACTATGAAACTAATTTTCAGCAATGACTATAGAACAGTAGGTTACAGTGATCTCTATTTTAGGAGCTTTTGGGTGGGATACTCATTCATAGTATAGGAGTATTTATTTAACACATTTATGGAGATTAGTTTTGACAATAGGGAAATCTTGCCACAGATGATAAAGAGGGCCGTGAACTCTGCCATAGAGAAGAAATCTAGTATCTAAAATTCATGGATGGTTCATACATACATACATACATACCACATAAAACACCCATGTACAATATTTTGACTTTTGTTTGCTTCAGTGATGCCTCATTAAACAAATTTGCCATTTTAGGTTGAACTACAATAGATTACAACTACTTTTAGTTCACATGATCAATAAAGACAACACAACAACAACAAAACAAATACAATTTTCCAAAATCTTTAAACGACTGGATATACTTCAAAATGGTGATTTTTAGGAAAACGTTATCTCCACCCTACACCCGAATCTGTGCTGTACATTTTACGTGCAGCGATTTATAGGCTTTTAGTTCTAGACAGCAGACTTGGCAGATAGTCATGTTCATCCTTGGAATAAGGTTTCCTTGAAGCTTATTTTTAACAGAACTGGTAAAACATACATTATTCATCAATTCTATCTAATAAAAGAGTAATATGCAAATTGACCACACCTCTGCTACACCCACAAGTTACACTCACCAGTCAATCAGGAGCGAGTAGGCAAATTAACCCAACCAAGATGGCTGAGGCCACGGAGCAAGCAGGAGGCTTGGCTCCACTCAAGGCTACAAAGTTTCAATTATAGAAGATAAATAAATCCCAGATACCAGAGGCTCTGCTTGGGTCGACAGGGGGCGTGGCCGGCCTGCAAACCACCACAGGCCCCTCACCCAGATGGCCCCATGCCCCAAGGGAACCCCCACCCTGATCCAGGACACCCTTCAGGGCAAACCAGCTGGCCCTCACCCATTCACCAGGCCACTATCCTATCTAATAAAAGAGTAATATGCAGGTTGACCATCACTCCAACACACAAGATGGCTACCCCCATGTGGTCAAAGATGGCTGCCCCATGTGGACACAAGATGGCCACCACAAGATGGCCAGCAAGGGAGGGCAGTTGTGGGTGATCAGGCCAGCAGGGGTGGGCAGTTGGGAGGGACCAGGCCTGCAAGGGAGGGCAGTTGGGGGCAATCAAGCCTGCAGGGGAGGGCAGTTAGGGGTGACCAGGCCAGCAGAAGAGGGAAGTTGGGGGCAACCGAGCCTGCAGTGAAGGGAAGTTGAGGGGGACCCAGGCCTGCAGGGGAGGGCAGTTAGGGGTAACCAGGCCTACAGGGGAGGGCAGTTAGGGGCAAACAGGTTGGCAGGGGAGGAGTTAGGAATCAATCAGGCTGGCAGGGGAGTGGTTAGAGGGTGGTCAGGCTTGCAGGCAGAAGTGGTTAGGGGCAATGAGGAAGGCAGGCAGGCGAGCAGGTAGGAGCCAGCAGTCCTGGATTGTGAGAGGACTGCCTGGTAGGATTGGCCCTTAACCATCAGTCGGACATCCCTCGAGGGGTCCCAGATTGGAGGGTGCAGGCTGGGCTAAGGGACAACGCCCCCCCCCCCCCCCGTGCATGAATTTCGTGCACTGGGCCTCTAGTTAAAGATAATAAGTGATTTTTGTCTCTATGTGATAAACTATTAAGGAGGGTCACGTACTCTTTCAAAACTTTCTTTTCATTACATGTTTCACAGAAGACTTATTCCAAAGTCACTCCTCATCAGACTGAGGTCAAACTTGGCCAGTGTCATAATTGCTTGCTTGTCCTCTTCTGCTTGGAACATTCTTCCCTCCTCTTTTCTTGGCTACTTCTGTCTTATCCTCTAAGTTCTGGCTATACTGTATCAATAGATAGGATTTCCTTAGTCACCCATGGATGAACTTGCCTTTGGATGGGCTGAGACGATTTAATAATTTTTAATTTAAATGTTACCATGCTTAATAAATAAAAGGGAGATTTAAGGTAACTTAAGATCAAATGTTTCAAAAAAGATGATAATTTTGAAATAAGAGTCAAAGAAATGATAAGCAGGATGCTTGATCACAGAAGCTTATTATTAAATGGCAACTTTTTTCTACCAAAATTTTATAAACTATGTGTTAATTAGAAGCTTGTAAAGAGTCTATTAGAATGAGAAATAATTTTAGATCCAGGCCTAGGGCACTCATTTTTCCCAAACATGCCAATCTGCAATGCATGTGTCTGAGTTGTCCCTCTTCAACTATTTCTTAGGCAACTGCTGTCTCAAGACAACCCCAGGAAGCCAGCCTTCTCATCACTAGTATGGATTGTCTATCCATTTGTGCATCTGTCATTTGAAAGTTCAATATGTAGAAACAAGCACGGTATGGGATGCTCTAAGTACTATAATTATAGACATATAAATGAACGAACAACAGATCTGAAAGCCTCTACAAAAAGCTCTATAATGCCAATTTGAGAGATGAAACAATGTCCTTTTTTTTTATAAGACTAGAGGCCCAATGCATGAAATTTGTGTAAGAGTAGGCCTTCCTTCCCCCGGGTGCCAGCACCGGCTTCTCTCTGGCACCAGGGACCCGGGCTTCCCTGGCAGCCCCAGCTTCTTCTGGATGGTCATCCAAAAGGATGTCTGGTCTAATTAGCATATTACACTTTTATTATTATAGATTCTGAAATCTCTTTTTGAACATGGTTAGGTTATTCTCATTTTACCACAGTCTAAACAGGTACAGCAACAGCACATTTTAACTTCCAAAATTTATACTTTGGGTGAGTATATATTCTTTGTAAATCTAAAATATCTCAGATCATTGTAGTCAATAATTATGTAATCATGTTTTTCATGATATGAAGACTACTCATATTGCAGTAATATTTTCCTAATATACTTTGGCCAAATAACAGATAATAAATTGAAATTCAATTGCCTTTCACATTAAGTAATAAAAATTACCTTTCAAAATAACTTTAATAGTCCTGTTACTTTTGAATGACAATCCTTTTAAATACTTAATCTGTTTCATTTTGTTTGCTAATTCATACAGACACGTCAATTTTAAGGCAGTATTTTTATAACATGAGGGCCTTTAGTTACAGACAAAATTTTTGTAACTAATATTATTTTAAAACTAGAGGCCTATTGCACGAAGACATTCGTGCAATAGGCCTTCCTTCCCTTGGCTTCCAGCACCGGTTTTCCTCCAGCACCCGGGACTCAGGCCTTCGCTCCAGCCAGAGTCTGCCTTCTTTGTATTTGCTGCAGGCTCCAGCCAGAGTCTGCTGTCTTCGTCTTCACTGCAGCAGGAGTGCTGCTCCTATAGATCCCTTCGCCACCCCCACCCTTCCTCTCATAGCAGGCGTCCTGGCCCACTTGCCCACTCCGTGCCTGGAGCAACTGGGTGGTCACCATCTTTGTCCTTCTAATTTGCATATTCCCTCCTGACTGGCTGGTGGGCGTAGCAGAGTGATGGTCAATTTGCATGTTTCTCTTTTATTAGTGTAGATTATATTACTTCTAAATACAATGCTTTTAGCTAGAAAAATAAAACTAAGAAAAAATATGTACTTGTTGCTACAATCTCACTATCTGCAGAACTAACCCATTTCAATTCAATTGAATTTATATAACACTACTTAGGTACCTAGGAATGTTATAGCGAAACTTGAAGGTATAAACTACAGTCTTTTTTCTTAATGGATATATTAATCTTTGAGAATTAATTATCTATCTATAAAAATAGTGGCTAAATTTTAAAATTGCATTTAATAGGATTTTATCATATATGTCTTCAAATATTTTATGGCAGTGGTTTTGGGAAAATATTAAGCTTTTAATACATAAAAGCCCAACTACAATTACTTACCAGAATTTACTAGGATATAAATTTTGCATCTGTATTAGAGAGAACTTGATAAAATTAAGAACTCTATGAAAATGAAACTGGTGAGCTTTACATTTTTTTATCATCTTTATGCTGTGAGAATTCCAGCAGAAAAGTAATTCACTAATTATATATAATAAATTCAATGCAATTAGTGCAGTTCCTAATATTATAAGAGATGTTTATTAAAGTCTAGCTCCTTTGATACAACCACACCCTTATATCTATTAATCTATGAACAAAATATAGGCTTTGCTTGTGTAAACTACGGGATAAAAGAAAAGGGACTAACTTGTGTTATCAGAAGGCAGGGCCAGGGTAATCAATGCAATGGATGTAACATTTAAAACAGACTTCACTGAACTGGCAGGCTTTAAAAAGGGAAAGACTGTATAGAATGGAGAATATTTTAAGGTTGATGCACAGAATGTATAAAGCTTCAAATGTAGAGATGGAGAGAGTTAAATTTAAATTATAAGCAAGTTGAATATGTGACTATTTTTGCATTTACAAAGAATATTTTTGTTATATTAAAAACTAGTATCCCTGCGCACGAATCCGTGCGCCAGTAGCTCTCTGCGGGGCCTGGCCACTCCACGCCCACTGCCCAGAGGCTCTCCGCGGCCCAGAGGCTCTCCAGGGTCCAGAGGCCCAACCGCAGCCAGGCATGGAACACTTGCCTTGTCGCCGCAGTGATGAAACAAGCATTCCGCCAGGCCGCTCATGTTGCCCACTCTCAGCGCCCCCCACAACCCCCGCAGGACTGGGGGACTCTGGCGGGGCTGAGAGGACTGGGCACCGCCATCTTGTGGCTATGGGTGCCACCATGTTTGCGACGAGTGATGGTTAATTTGCATATTACCCTTTTATTAAATAGTATAAAACCACCTGACATTTCTTGCCAACTTTGACAATATCAATGAATATGTTAGATTATGATATACTACAGATGTATATTATTATAAAGTTTCTCTACACCTACCTCTATCATTTACAAGATTTTTTGACACTAAGCACTCTATTTAAAGTACCTGTTAGGTACGATAAATATTTTGTTGATGTCTGTCTTTGATTTGTATTAATAAGATAGGCATTTCATTGCAACAACATGCTTTGTAGAGGGCAGTCATGCGTGGCTTTGAAGAAATCTAACCAACCATATGGCTTAAGTGAAGTACAGAAAATGCTGCAAAATAAAGCCATGTAGGAAAATGGTTAGAGAGGTTTTAGAACTTTCACAGTTTAGTTTCATTATTACCCTTGAAATGATAGATTAATATTCATATATAAATGATGATTTTTAAAAAAGTATCTGAGTTTTATCCATTACTTTTCTTCTATTGTCAACAATTTGGCATAATTTCTCATTCTAATGTCAGATAATTAAAAATGACTTACATTACTTCTTGTAGATTCATGTAGCAAAGAAACTGCTTAGTACTTTCTTAGTATTTTGCCTGTGATTACACCAAATTGCCGCAGGGAGGTGATGCTACCTCCAATCTGCTCCAAAGTTTGAGGCTTGAACTACAAATGAGTTTTTCTTACATCAGATAAATAGATAAAGTAGAAAAAGACATTCCGAAAGGAGAGAACAGAATGTAAGGAGGCGTAAGAAAAACACAATAAAAAACAACATGTTGCACTGTAGAAACTACAAGAATTTCAGTATGGGGCGCAAATGTTGGGTTAGGGAGCAATGACATCAAAGGGACAGGGAAGAAGCAGAGAAGTGGAGAACCATGACAAGAACTGTGTTTTAGAAAAGTATTTCTGGCATAGATATTGATGTTAAAGAATGATTAAAAGCAGAGGTGTTCTCTGAATCTACTAAATTAATGCCTCGAGGGAAACACTGAAAATCATAACTAGAGCTGTGGTGATGGGAATGGAGAGTAGGGAATAGATACAAGAAATATTCAAGCCTTAGAAATAATAATTATTTTTGAGACAAATATTTTCCCACTGCCATTAAAGCAAGTTTTCCTAACAACAAGACTTTCAAGAAAAGCTTGATGGTTTAGGCATTACACAAAATTGTTACTCAAAACAATGGTTATAGATTACACAGGGATTATCTTTTAACCCTAGTGAGGGCAATGATGTTAGTTTGTGATACAGACTAAAAAGTGTCCTGAGGACCAGTTTAAAATAGCTTTTAGCTGTATCTGACAAGGCATTTTAATATTTTAGTATTAAGTATTTTACACAGCTTTAAATAAGTGTTTTCACCACATGGCTGTTAAATATATGTGAAAGATAGAATTACATGGCAAAATCACTTTATTATGAAAAGGAAGAATGCAAGTGCCATTGTATGTACTATTTTATGATATTACTATCATTAAAATAAATTGTGTTTATCTGTTTATGTCAAATATATATTTTCCTTTTTACAAATATAATTTTAAAGTCATCATAATATATAACAATTTGATTAAGAAACAAGTAAATAAAAAATAAACAGTATAATGTTTTTCCCCCCTATAATGCTATATGAGAATCAATTAATTCTTAAAACATTGCCTAGAAGCAAGGTGAAACTCAGTATCAGAGAAATGGAAGTTCAGTGACATACTATTTCATACTCAGCCAGGAGTGCCGTGGTTAAGAACACAGTTCTGTTGGAATAGATCATACTTCTAACCTGGGCAAAATCTATTTAACTTCTCTGCTTGAGTTTCTTCATCTGCAAACTGGGAAGTTGTTATAAGGAATAAATGAGTTAATACATCTAAAGAGTAGTGCCTGATCTGGAGTCAACACTCAACAAATATTAGCTATTTATACCAATTAGCAAACAAACAAACAAACAACAACAAATTTAAAAGCATAACAATGTCTGTTGCTGCATGGTTATGGAATAAAACATTTTTGTTGCTGCTGAAAATGTAAGTCACTATAAATCTGAGGAACTCAATGAGGAAACATCTATTAAAGAAAAAGCATATACGTTATTTTCAATATTCTTTTCATGTGAGAACATCTAATAATAACCAAGTAATTTAAATAACAGTGAGTGAATTTTATCACTAACCAAAAGTTAGCTGAAAATTTTCTGGTGATGGTGTTATAGTATATTTGATAGGGTAAATTTGATAAGATTATATAGGGTGTCCCCCCATAATGCATACATACTTTAAGAGCTGATAATTCACTTAATTTTCACTCCTTTTCAAGTTTAACTGATTTAAAATAATGGGTGAAGCCAGACTGAGTTTTGAACAAAGAAAATTCATCTTAAAGTGACACTAGACTTTCTATGGGAATACATAAAAGATAAAATTTATGGTACAAAACCAGCAACAGTCCACGAATTGAGGGCACACAAATATTGAACAAAATGATTATATATGTGTATATATATATATATATATATATACATATACATACACATATATATGTGTGTGTATGTGTATATATATATATATATATATATGTATATATATATATATATACTTTATTGATTTTTTTACAGAGAGGAAGGAAGAGGGATAGAGAGTTAGAAACATCAACGAGAGAGAAACATTGATCAGCTGCCACCTGAACACTTCCTACTGGGGATGCGCCTGCAACCAAGGTACATGCCCTTGACTGGAATTGAACCTGGGATCCTTCAGTCTGCAGGCCAACGCTCTATCCACTGAGCCAAACCGGTTAGGGCTGAACAAAACGATTCTTGATGTCTGCGATTCCATTGCTTCATGTTATCAGCAGCATGGACCAGAGCAGTCATCAGTTTAAAAACAGGCATTGACAAAAAAATTATTCATTTCTGTAGAATCTTTTAAATTTTAAAATGAACTGTTTGTTAATAGACACTGACTTTATAATGATTCAAACTGTGTATACATTTTGGGGGACACCCTGTATATAGTTGCATGGTGTACTGTGTAGAGGAGTTTTTGATTCTGTGGCTATATTCAGATGCACTGAGAAAAAAAAAAAAAAGCCATTACAAATTAGCAACATGTGCTTTGATGGTAGCATCAAACTTATGTGCTTGTGGCTATGGGCACAAAAGGAGAAAAAAAAAAGCCAGGTCACATTTTCTCAGACTGCTTGACATTGAAAACATTAACCTAGTAGCATATTCATTTAATCATCTAAAATTGACATTCATATATGTTTGGTTGAACCAAAAATGCTTCAAATACACTTTTTACATCTATAAATTTAGACTTAAAATTTATTAGCAATTAAGTAGGTTAATGCAGCTTAGGTCATTGTTAGTGTGTATTTAGTAAATTTTAAACAAGTAACACCCCTAAAATATGATAAAATTTGCCACGAAACATAATTTAGGCTGAAATTTTTCATATAGTTCTTCTGTTTATATATTTTGTCCAATATCTGATAAAGATATATAGAGTATATAAAGAAAAACACTGACTTATAAATTTGCTTAATAATTTGATTTCCGTAAAGTGTGACTGTCCAGTAAAATGAGTTACAGAGTGATATAATTTAATGAACATATGTTTTATCTTGAGTTCAAAATAACCATTGGAGTCCATATAACTTAAAATAATCAATAAGTACCTTTTGTTTTAAGAGACTATTCTTAGTAGTAAACACATTATTTTCTTTGGCAAATCATGGTATCTCACTGCCAAAGTTGTCTTATTAATTCAGAGTATATGTATTTACTTTTTCCATGTATTCCTTTGAAATAATACTACAATCAAATGACATGATGGCATTATAATGGCAGTAGAAAATTAGGAGTCAAATAAATATTTTTCTTTTTACATATTCTTTTTCAAAATGATATCTAATGCATAGAAGTGAGCAATCCTTGCTGAATTTGATTAAACTTTACATAACTTGATTCCAGTATAACTGCACCACACATCACAGATTCAGCGAACCTGACAGTGTGAAGCCACACCACCATGGCCGTTTTGTCTGATCCACGTTCCCGGACAGCCAAGACACCAGCCCAGTGCAAACAAAGCAGGGGTGATGGGCTGGCAACGGGGAGTAGAAACCTTATAGATGTCCGGGGATATGTTTTTCCTGGGAAAAGTATTCATGGGACTAATTTTACCTCCTCCCTGAACATGAAAACATTAAAGAATGTATCACTATGTATGTTTGTGAGGGTATTTCCAACAAACGTAAGTCATAAGGAAAATGTAGAATATGGCCCTCAGGAGCTCTTCCGTATTTCTTTCCCACTTTTGCAGTGTGCCGAGAATATATCTGCAGCAAGCAAGCTCAGAGTCAACCAATACATCTTTATTTCCAGATTTCCTACTATCAGGGGAGGTTTAAAAATCTGGAGTGCTATAAAAAAAATCAGTTACTTCAAGCTGTTGTTATGAATAGTCTACCGCAAAAATGGACTAAATAAAGAGTTTAACAAGATCTTTTTCAAAATTTACAATTGGGAAAATTAACATTGTTTTCAAAGTGCATATGACTCATTTTTTAGGAGAATAATTGACTCAAAATATCTAACTCTTCTTAATTGTACAGAAGGGGCAAGAACATGAAGTAACTTCCAGCTCCAGGCATGTCAAATTCCTGTGATACTTAAATGGATGAGATGGAACTGAATGTGTTAGCCTTTAAAGTCTGTAACCAAGATGTATTTAAATTGGTAATGTTATTGACCATAGATAAAGCAATTGTATTCTGTTTTTCTAAAAAAAAATCCTATCACTAACAGGACCATTCAGAAATATGGATGAATGGATGAATGAATAAATGAATAAATGAATGAATAAATGAATGCATGAATAGGAGGGTTTTTACAGATCATAATTAGAGAAAGTCCAATTCCCCAACTGAACATCAGAGGTGAACAAAACAACTATTTTAAAAATATATTTTTTTATTAATTTCAGAGAGGAAGGGAGAGGAAGAGATAGAAACCTCAAAGATAAAAGAGAATTATTGATAGGCTGCTGCCTGCACATACCCCACTGGGGATCAAGCTTGGCGGCCTCCTGTACACCCCACACTGGGGATCAAGCCTGGAACCCCAGCATGTGCTCTGACCAGGAATTAAACCGTGACCTCCTGGTTCACAGGTTGATGCTCAACCACTGAGACACACCAACTGGGCCAACTTTTATTTTGTTGCTGGTTTTTAACATATACAAAAATTTCCTCATGTTCATTTAGTTCAGTACTAAGTTAATTATTGGCAATCCTATCTGATAAAAGAGTAATATGCAAATTGACCATCACTCCAACACACAAGATGGCTGCCCCCATGTGGTCAAAGATCCTGCCCCCATGTGGACACAAGATGGCCACCACAAGATGGCCAGCAGGGGAGGGCAGTTGGGAGGAACCAGGCCTGCAAGGGAGGGCAGTTAGGGATGATCAGGCTGGCAGGGGAGCAGTTAGGCATCAATCTGGCCAGCAGGGGAGTGGTTAGGGAGTGATCAGGCTGGCAGGCAGAAGTGATTAGGGGCAATCAGGAAGGCAGGCAGGTGAGCAGTTGGGAGCCAGCAGTCCTGGATTGTGAGAGGGATGTCCGACTGCCCGTTTAGGCCCGATCCTGGTAGGGCAGTCGGACATCCCTCGAGATGTCCCAGATTGGAGAGGGTGCAGGCTGGGCTGAGGGACACCCCCACCCCCCCGGGCACGAATTTTGTGCACCGGGCCTCTAGTTTTAATATATCTGGGTGTGATAGGATACACTAACTAGTACTCCCACCTCTGCCTGAGTATTAGATTAGAAACAAAGTCACAGGCGGAGAGAAATGTGACCCCTTAAATAATATTTACAGATACAGGGGAGTATGGCTTAAATGTATGGCAACAATTGGATGCATTAACTTTAATTCTGAAAATTAGCAGACTTTCTAGCCATAGCAAGAACCAAAGGTTCCTTATCCTATCACATAAATCCTTGCAGAGGCATAGCCTACTCCTATATATCTTTCAGCAGAATCTATACCTTATGCAGGCAGCCTGGAAGGAAGAAGGAGGAGCTCAGTACATTAGCTACTTGACCATGTTAGGTCAGTCACTCTGCCTAACATGGGAAGGAATGAGTGAACTGTAGAGATAGAGGCTAAGAGAGTTGCAAATGGAGTTTCCGCCTCATAAAGGAAACAGGATAGAGCAAGAGGTGCCACTTCCACATCCCAACAACATCTGTAGTTGGTCAAGCTATCACATACAGGTTCTAAAGACCCCAGGACATGGAAGATCCAGTGTGTTAACTGATCACTGCTGAGAAGTATTCTCTTTTAAGTTTCTCACTTGAAAAGTTAAAGGCTATGTGAAGATCATTCCATGACTATTCTTGCACATTAAAATGTCAAAATTAAGCACATAATTCCTTCCAAATGCCAATCATTAAATGATTATAGAAATATACCTTATGTTTTAACATCTACTTAGCTTAAAATATGTATTCTTTAGAAACACTGATAACATTCAATGTCAACTACTTATGTAGATGTAAGTATAGCATTGGCTTTATTTCCATAACATTGTAGTTTTGATGTTAAAATTATGTACTCTGTTGAACTTTGCAAGTAGCAATAAATGATAAAGCACTTCTCTAAAAGATTAGATATAGGAAATTTCTGAAATTACATGTTTTATTTCTTCAACTTAGTAGCATCAATCACTGCCCAGATAACATGAAGTTGGTTCTCCAGATGTTCAACATTTTTAAGAAAATAACACACTAGAAAAAATAGGAATTTCTAAGCCTAGAATCTCTCCTTACTCTGTACAAATAATACTGAGTTTTAAAAGAGAAGCAAGACAAGGGGGAACTACAGCAAATTCCTTTTATGTTTTAATCATAAAAACAATACATCAGAAATGGAGACTTAATAGTTCAGCCTTAAAGACTTATTATTCAGATTTTCTCTGGAAGAATCTACTAATTAAAACAAGTGATTTAAAAATCTCAGAGAAGTAAGAGAACTTCAAACACACTGACAATTAAAATAGAAAAAATAAATTCGAAATCTAATTTTTAAAATATGATATGCATCAAACAACTTTGATGTTAGTTGTCATCTGAAAAGGATATGTTGTCTGTTTGAAATGGTATAAAGGTTAATGAAAGCCTATATTGAATTGTGAATTCTTTTTTTGTAACCCAATTTTATCATAGATTGGTGTTAAAGGAGTAAAACTTGGACAAAGGTTCCTGTTTCCTGAATATCTGTGCTGATAATGAAATCAGGGTTATACATTTCTCTATAAAAGGTAAAATAACATTTCTTATTATTACTTTACATTAAGTAAATAATGTATTACCTCTTATCAACCAATACATTTTGCCGGCCTATTGCACTTTTTTATTTAAATTAATTCTATTAAGACAATGTTATTGTGTTAATTTAATTTATTACAATGTAAATTCAAATGAAATAAATTAAATTAATTTTATTAAGACTATGTTCAAGCTCAATGTAAATCAGTAGTATTTCCTTTTATATTTACTATATACTTTATACTTAATTTCACTATTTGAAAGATACCACTTGTAGGGTGTTATATAAATTGAAGAAAAAGAAAATAGGCCAATATGCTGTGGTTTTGATATTGTTATATTACTTGAAGTAATTGCTCATAAAAAGACTTATCTATGAACTTGTAGGCAAGTTAGACTCCTTGAAAGACATGTCAGAAAATATGTAAATATTTTACATACAATAAATATATAACATAATCCTATATTAATAATATTATGTATTTGTATATTATATAACATGCATTTAAAGGATTTACCAAATATTTACCTACATATGCTAGTACATACAGATATTGATATATGCTTGTATATGTAAAAACATATTTGTTAAAAAGTGTTTGATCAATTGAAGACACACTTCATAAATGTGATAGTAATTGAAATTATACTTTAATGGGTATACAAAATAATGTAAAGTGACCTTTATCAGAAAGTACTATTTAAACCAAAATTAATATGCTTTGGGAATAAATTAAATTCATAAAATGCTGCCTCAAACTCCTCATCATTTAGAACTGCACTATCAGGGTCTTTCAAATATATTCAAATAAATGCAACTCCCTAAGAGAAAACAGTCTACTTAAACTTTACATATGTGACCTATACATGTATATTTATAAGGAAGGAAAATTATATAATTCCATCAGCTCAGCATCAGCTTTTTTTCACTATCTGTCAGGAAATTAGACTCTTTCTACTTAATCCTAGAGATGAGCTTATGTAAAGTTATCTTAGACTGATTGTAAGAAACATAGTATCAAGATATGGCCCTTGTGGCTCAGTTGGTTGAGCTTAGTCCCATGCACTGAGAGATCCCCAGTTTGATTCCCTGTCAGGGCATATGCCTGGGTTTAGGGTTTGATCCCCACTAGGGGGCGTGTAGGAGGCAGCTGATGGACGTTACCGTCTCTCTCTCCCTCCCTCTAGTCCTCTTAAAAAAATCAATAATAAAAAACATATTTAAAAAGCATAGTATCAACAATAATATGCTCTTCAATATAACAGAAAAAAAGAAGTAAGCCAAAGGCAAATATACTAGTATATTTGAAATGGTATTGAAATGAAAGAATATGTAACGTATCTTCTAAAAATGTCCATCATATTAAAAAGTTATTTGAGGACAGAAAGTTTTAGCACTGTCATCATATTTTGAAATGTGTACCAAATAAAAAAGTTACTTTTTTATTTTCATGATACTTTTTATCTTGTGATGACCTCTCCTGGTTGAGTTGTTCATTATCATAGTTATCATTTTTTCCCTCTTGAATGTTTTCAGTATTAAGAATATAACTCTCCTTCCTCTTCGGAAGAATTGTATATGAGTACAATTTTTCATAAAGTGTAAAATGTAAATTTAAAGTACTGAACACATGAAGTTCATTGTAATCATTCAAGCCTATATCACTCATTATTTAATTCATTTCCAGGATTTGAGGCAACTTTGGGTTTGGGTGACACAATTTAAATTAAAATGAAGTGAAAAGTCATCTTAATTAGGCCATTAAGTACATTTTTAAACAATGAAATATAATAGCTCAATAAATATATTTTAATAATCAAACATAACATTCATTATCTTAAAAGTAATGGTCTGTGCTCTTCCCTAGCTCCAGTTTCTAACTAAGGTGGAAAAACGAAGAATATATTTCTGAAATAACAACTTTTCCATTCTTTCCCAATGGCTGCATTTGTGCCAGGCTTGACACATGACAAGTCTTTCAGATTCATCCATTACAACTAAGGTGTACAGAAAGATGAAATACAGAAGTCAGGCAAAACCCTTGTTTGAGCGCCTTCAGTCAGTGAATGAAATAAACTTTCTTCATAATAACTTTATTTTCTTAGAAAAGTGGCAGTTAGTTCTATATCAACAGACCTTGAAGTAGAAACAGATTTCATCAAAATTATTTCCTCAGGATATAGTCAGATATTTATGTAAATATTAATGCCAAGCATTATATTTTCACAATTTTTGTTTCAACCTATTAAATTGACATAAAACATTAATAATATATCACGTTTTAGGTTTAATCTGTTTTTTGAAGAATAAAACACACCCATAAAATATTTTTCAAGTTCATTATAAACTGCCATTTAGTGGCTTCCATATCTTTCAGTGCAAGAAAAGCAAAGAAAATACTGTCTGGTAAAATATCTCAAAGCCAATGCTGGTTCATCATATGATATTGTTATGCAGTAGATTCTTTAGCACACCTTACAAAGTCCTTTTCAATACTTATTCTTACTCATATGTACACCCCAGAAGAAGAACATTGATATAACACATAGAAACACAGGTGCATTAATGCATCCCAGGATAACTTCCCATAGGATTAATTCTGGAAAACACTGAACTTTTTTTTTAAATGGAAAACATTATTCAGCTTTCATGATTAACACCTTGCTCATTCTCAGAAACAAGTCTGTGCGTATGAACTTTACCCTAAGATTGCTATAGGCGACCTTAGTCGTGTTTAACTCTTTCTGAACCAAGAAGCCGCCATGCACTGCTAAAGCAATGCAGAAGATGGGGTGGAATCCTCTATGTCTTTCTAAGCTCATGAAAACATGAGCAATTTTTTAAGCTGGCAAAAACACACAGGGGTAAACACACGGAACAGCATCGTTTTCCTGAGAACTTGAAATCTGTTCATTACTACATTACTGGTGTTTTGCACTGACTGTCCCAAGTCCTGGACTGCATTACCTCAAACAGCCAAAGAACGTAAGCAATTTCCGTGAGAATATTGGATCCACTGTCTCCATTTTAATAAGCAAGTACTAAATGGTCACTAACTTCTTGGGGTGGGTGGGCGGCAGGTTTAAAGACAAGTCCATAGGTGTCCAAACTGCTCAAAATGTGCTCCTCTTTCAACCCCAAGTACGTGCTCATTTAAGTTGAAACCATAAATAAAAATAAGAAACTTATTTCTGCCATAGTCGTCACTTTCCAGCCACTGACCTACCGAAGCAAAATGCCATGAACTTCCTCTACACACACAGCCACTCCGAAGTGGATGAACAACTCCCGAGAAGCCGTCATCTACACGAATCACTCTAACCAAGCAGTTGCCAACCCATCTCCAAGACCAGGCACAACTTTCCAGAAACATCTCCAGCGTCACAACCCTGGGCCCCGCACCCAGGAGCGCTGGGCTTGGAGTTTGCCTGCTGCAGTGCCTGCAAGTGCGTGACAGCGGAGACACGCACCCAAACCCGGGGCGAGCACCGCGAATGCACCTGGGAGAGGGCACCGGCCAGGGTGGCACATCAATGCGGCAGGGACGCGGCTCCGGCGCGGAGCGAGCTGGAAGGAGGGTACTTACGGGACGCGGAGGGGGCCGTCCAGGCTCTGCAGAGGACGCAGCTGACGAGCCCGAGCCACAGCACTGCCCCGCAGCCCGCTCGCCGCGCCGACAGCATCCTTCGCCTCCCGGCTCGCGGTGCTCCAGAAGCTCGCAACGGAGGGGCGCCGTCCCACTCTTCGGGGGGTTCTCCCAGGGTGTCGGGCTGTCCTCAGACCCCTGCGCACGCCCAGCGCCTCCCGCCGCCGCCTCTCGGCCACTCCGCCCCGCCAGGCTCCAGTCCTGCCAGTTCCGAGCAGCAGGGAGTCGCGGCTCTCCTCAGGCGCGTGGGGCTGGCCTTTGCGCGGCGCCCGAGAAATGCCAGGGGGAAGAAATTCAACCCGAGAAAGAAAGGGAGGGGGAGCCGAGGAGGGACACCTACCCCGCCCTCTACCTCCGAAGGGGGAGAAATAAATGACCAGAGGACGGGAGGCAAATCCGAAGAGTGCAGGATGCCGGAGAACAGGGGTGCGCGCCGGGGACTGAGGGGCAGCTGCGGGTGGCACTGCGAGCCAGCGCGCCCCTGGCCGCTGGGCAGCGGGACTCCGAGGGGTGGCAGGCGCCCGTAGCTCGGCTCACTTGGAGAGACGGGCCGGGGACGCAGCCGGCGGCGCGGCGCACGCACGGCCTCAGCGCGGCGCGGCGCGGGGTAGCATCTCCCGGCGGAGCAGCCGAGCAGCAGCGGGCGGAGTGCTGGAGACGCCGCCAGCAGCGCCTGCAAACCCGGCGGCGGGCTAGGCGGGGAGCCCTCCCTCCTCCTCGCCGCTCCAGTCTCCTCCCAGGCTCCTCCTCCTCCTCCTGCCCCTCCCGCCCCTCAGCGTCCCCCCCTCCCCCCCACCCCCAGCCAGCAGAGCCCTTCTGCCCAGCTCTCGCCGCGTTGGCCAGCAGACAGGAGCTGACACCCAAGGGCCCGGGCGCCCTCGGTCGAGGCGGGGGCCCAGGTAGGAGCCGCGTGCCGCTCCCCCGGTGGGAGGCGATGCTGAAGTTGGGAATTTGCTGGGTAGTCTTGGCACCCTGGCTGCCCCCACCCCAGCCCCGGGAAGCAGAATCCCTTCGCTGGGGCGCCTTCCCTTTGACTTCCCTCCTCCCCTTCTCATAGAGATGGTACAGGCTCCCCGGCCTCTGGCCCCCTGGGATTCACTATCAGGCGCCCGTCGGGCAGGTCTTCTAACGGTCCTAACACCAAGTGATGGAGCTGAGCCTCCCGAAAGGGGCAGCGGGGACTGCAGACGCCCCTAATGCAGATGTTTTCAATACGTAATTAATTCATACTCGTACATATGCACACGGACACCCTGCAAGCCGCGGCTGCCAGGAAAACTACATTCCGGTAAACACGCACAAACCCCAACTGAAATAAACAAGCAAACATATGGATGATTGCTTCAGGGTCTCTGGTGTATGACAAGTACCAAGGATTGTGAATATCGAGAGAGACCCAGCTTTCCTATGCACATTTAGATATTGCCCCTAATAAATCATACACTATTCTCCCCAGCTCCCACCTGTCCACCCTCCCTCCTCCATAGTTTCCTCCCATTCAGGCTCCATAAAGTACTTGGAATCTTATCTCTCTGCAGAACCAACCGTTTCCCTGACTTTACTGACACAGTTAAGAATGATTGGCCACCTAACTATCTAAGGATGTTTAGGGAGGGTCAAGCAGGAGTAACGATGTCTTTCAGTATTATGCAAAGAACAAGCATTTGCCTTTCAAGATAAATAAAATTTTTATAGAGACTTGGCTACTCCTGGAATAGACTCTGAGTTTAATGTTATGCTCAGGTCTCAGAAAGGTCCTCTGTAAACAGTACCTTGTGTTCAATGCATAATTAGCATGGTGGTAATGGGTCTGATTCAGCGTTCGTTATTAGAGCTTTGTTTCTTATTGATTTAAAGGGATATGTTCTAGAAAGAACTGCAGATTGGGTGCAATCTGGAAAATGAAGAAACACACCCAGAGATGACTAACAGGAAACACTGCATCCTCATACTATACAATTCGCTTCTTATAAAGTAATAAACACATTCCTGTGGGTTATTGAATACCCCCTTGTTAAAAAAATTAGAATTCCCACAGATTGTCAAAAGTCAGTGAACACTTTGCAAAGCACTCTGGTAGATAACTGCCATCAACAATTTGTAAGACCTCAAAGAAACCAGTCATTGAAATAAAAAATATTTTGAGGTAGCACAACTTTTCAGAAGTCAATCCTTTAACTATGTCTGTTTCTAAGCATTCCAGTAAACTCCACTAATGCGGCACTAAAGTTTTTTTTAAATAGAAAAATAAAGGAGAAAACAATGGAAAGTATTACTATTTCAGTATCACAATGGATGCCATTCAATTGCAATCTCAAGCAGGTTTGAAATGATTTTGTTTCTTAGGGTACTAAGCAAAAGGAACCTGCAATACTTATTATTTAATCACTAGAGGCCTGGTGCACGAAATTCGAGCAAGGGGGGGAGGGTGTGTGTCCCTCAGCCCAGCCTGCACCCTCTCCAATCTGGGACCCCTCGAGGGATGTCTGACTACCTGTTTAGGCCTGATCCCGGTAGGATTGGGCCTAAATGAGCAGTCGGACATTCCTCTCACAATCCAGAACTGCTGGCTCCCAACTGCTTGCCTTCCTGCCTTCCTGATTGCCCCTAACCGCTTCTGCCTGCCAGCCTGATCACCCCCTAACCACTCCCCTAACAGCCTGATTGATGCCTAACTGCTCCCCTGCCAGCCTGTTTGCCCCTAACTGTCCTCCCCTGCAGGCCTGGTCACCCCCAACTGCTCTTCCCTGCAGGCCTGGTCCCCCCCAACTGCCCTTCCCTGCAGGCCCGGTTGCCCCCAACTTCCCTCCTCTGCCGACCTGGTCACCCCTAACTGCCCTCCCTTGCAGGCCATCTTGTGGTGGCCATCTTGTGTCCACATGGGGGCGGCCATTTTTGACCACATGGGAGCAGCCATCTTGTGTGTTGGAGTGATGGTCAATTTGCATATTACTCTTTTATTAGATAGGAGGATAGAAGCCTGGTGCATGGGTGGGGGCCAGCTGGTTTGCCCTGAAGGGTGTCCCAGATCAGGGTGGGGGTTCCCTTGGGGCATGGGGCAGCCTGGTGAGGGGCCTGTGGTGGTTTGCAGGCCGGCCACACCCCCTGGCGACCCAAGCGGAAGCTCTGGTATCTGGGATTTATTTATCTTCTATAATTGAAACTTTGTAACCTGGAGCGGAGCCAAGCCTCCTGCTTGCTCCGTGGCCTCAGCCATTTTTGTTGGGATTTATTTATCTTCTATAATTGAAACTTTTTAGCCTTGAGTGGAGACCAAGGCAGGCCAGGGCTTTGGGCGCTTGGCTTCCTCCATTGCCGAGGGCAACTCAAGCCTCCTGCTCTCTCCAGCTCCGTGGCTGCCGCCATTTTTGTTGGGATTTATTTACCTTCTAAAATTGAAACTTTGTAGCATTAAGTGGAGGCCTGGGCTGGCCAGGGTGTGCGGAAAGCTTGGCTTCCTCCATTGCCGGGGAAACCCAAGCCTCCTGCTTGCTCATGGCCACAGCCATCTTGGTTGGGTTGATTTGCATACTTGCTCCTGATTGGCTGGTGGACATGGCTTGTGGGTGTAGCAGAGTGATGCTTAATTTGCATATTACTATTTTATTAGATAGGATTCTGTAACAGAAAATTACATGCCTGAAGGTGTGTGTTTTGTTGTTGTTTTCCCTCCAAAAAGCATTCTGACCACTTTGTAAACATTTCTCTTAATGAGTAAAAACAAACAAAACAAAACCTGGTTATAGCCACACATATGTAACCAGCCTGTAACAACACTGCATTACATAGGATGGTCTTACTTCATGCTATGTGCACTGAGAACTGTCCTTCATTTGTTTTCAGTGCTTTTTGCCAGGTTTGAAAGTTAATTATGTCATATTAGAGGCCTGGTGCATGAAATTCCTGCACGGGTAGGGTCCCTAGGCCTGGCCTACCATTAGGGCCATCTGTGGGGCAACCAGTAGGGCAATGGGGATGGGGGTGCCTGCTGGCACCCGCCTTGGCTGGCCTGGGGCCTGCAGGCTGGAGGCAGCTCCTGTGTTGAGTGTCTGCCCACTGGTGATCAGTGCACATCATAGCAACTGGTCGTTCTGCCGGACATTCCATCGTTCATTTGATTTGCATATTAGGCTTTTATTATAGAGGATTCTTCGTACTGTTATTACTTTTGCTTCAAACTTGTGTTCATTGGATATGGACATTAGGATTCACAAATGCTTAAAGAAATAGGGCTTTAATAGCTTCTGCATCTGATATTTCCTAAATACTAATGCTACATTCTTCCTATCCAATTCACCATTTTCATCATTAGATATTAAAGTTAATAAGCACCTTTTTTTAAAAAAATTTCACTTATAACTCTAACTATTAGTGAGAAGATAGGAACTACTAAGCCTGTTTGACCTGGCCAACTATCAAGGCCCTGTAAAACTGACAAGACAATCAATGGAGTCACAATTGTTTCACTAGATGTCCATTGGATATGGCAAACATGGACTGTCTTGTTCCTCAGAGGGAATTCATTATATATGCATTACACTGTATTTGCAAATAATTGAAGACAGCATATGATGATCTAAAATATGTTTCTTTAGTTGGATATAAGATCAGTCAAAGCTTGAGAATAGTAAAACAAAGTGAACTATGGCCCACACAGAGAAAACAAAAGCATGGTGGAGAGAGAGCATGGGCAAGTTGAATGTTAACATGACCTCATAATTGGAAGTAAGTGATTGCTTCACCATCAATATATTCATCATTAATTTGTATCTTCAATATTTGTTGACTGTTGACTATTAATGATCTGGACATTGTGCTAGATACTGGGTTTATACCTCTGAGAAAGATGGACAACACCTTTGGCCTCAGAGTTGGGGGCAAATAGTTGAATAAAGAGATCAAAATAAGTTTGCATTACCTTGACACCAATATCTATTCAAGTAAATGTCGACTGGGTGATTATTCTGGTGTCTTCATAAAGGGTGGGGCAAAAGTAGGTTTACAGTTGTTTGTATGGAAAATAATACAGTAATTAATAAGTAATAATACAAGAATAAACTCTGCATTTCTCAGATAACTGTAAACCTAGTTTTGCCCCATCCTGTATATTCTCTCTCTCTCTCTCTCTCTCTTTTTCTTGTCAACCCTGTATATTCTTTTTTTTTCCTGTATATTCTTTAAAAATGGATATCATCTAAATAGAAAATATCATCATCTTAGTTGTTTCAGAGGTCTGTAAATAATCTGGTGTATGGCAAATTATCTCAAAAGTCCTCCCCAAATTTTGGAACTTAAATGATAAAAAAAAAAAAAGGAAAAGTATTTTGATTTCAATAACGCTTGGAGTGACTGACTATTGGAAGAAACATTGAATAAATTCAGGAAGTAGAGAAACATCGGTATGTCCTTGGGGGTGTTCCCTGCGGTGGAATTTCCTCCTGGAAAACAAGCTGTTCAACTGGGCCCAGAAAGCAGTAAATTCCCTCAGAAAAGAGTGTCTGACTAGAGTAGAAACACTCACCAGTCCAATTGTACACTAAACTCTGAAAATATTTGTTAAACAATTCATATTTACACTGTGTAATATAAATGGGAAAGGGTATAGTTAGAAAACAGTGGTCTTCAAACATGTGTAACAATCTTTGAAATGAACAATGGAATTTAGGAAACTGGGAGGGAGATGACTAAACCAATTCATAATATTTACAATGTAGAAGCTGATCTTATTCTTCATCGCATTCTTCACTTTCTGGACACCCAGATTTCTTTTGATTGCAGTATACATAATATGCATATAGATGACCCACATAACTCAGAATAATTGTTGCAATTAAAAACTACTTTTTAAAATCTAATGTGGCACTTTAGAGCTTGGACTCTCGCAAATCTAACCTACAATTTATGTAGTGATTACTTTTTTTAAAAAAATCTCCCATTATTTGACTATCTAACAGATTAAGAAAAATATTATTTCAAGTTGAATGGTACCAGGTAGTATACAAAACCCAATCCAGGTATTAGATTGAATTAGTAGTCAGGTTAGACCAGGGAACATAATATAGCAAACAGGCCATATGGTTCTGGGGAATCTGGATATTTTAAGTACAAAATAAACAAGCAAAGGACAAAGATTCCCTCCTTGTCCACACTGTTGGAACTGATATAATTGATTTGAAAAGACGATTTCTGAGAATATTATTTTATTCCATCCAGAAAGCTGGGTTGAATTAAATCTCTCTACTATGCATTTATTTAATGTCCCAAATTTGCAGTGGTGAATGTATTGAGTGGAGCAGGCTTGGATGTGATAATTATTCCCTAAACAGTTTAAGTTAGTTTGCATAGTTGCTGCCAAAACATTTACAGCTAGATTCCATAATTTATAGTGTTCCTAATTTTCTATAAGGATGCAATGCCTCATTAGGCAGTAGGAAATGGCAAGACCTTTTTTACTTCTGCAGAGTTGAAAAACAATGTGGGACCTCTGGATGTCTTTATAACACCTACATAAAGCCACGAATATATTCTATTTTAGTTTGACCCAGGTAATGGTTGTGAAATGAATTTGAGAGATAGCTTCAACTGCATGCTTCAGTAAAAACATGGTTAATTGTTCCTTTTCAAAATGTTTTTCATTGGACTACATAAATATTAAAGTTCAATTATAGCAATTCTACTAACATTCAGATATCTGTGGTATTATATTTAATGACACTCAAGGTAGTTTATGTGATAATATAATAATTAATGACCTCTTGCTCTGTTGAACTTTCTGCTTGATTAACATTTAGCCAGGAATGGGGAGGAGACCAGGAAGATGGTTTTCCATTTATATCTTGCAATACAATATTTCCAATATAGATTAGCTCACATTCCTGTTTAGTATGTTGAGTAGACTGACCTAATTGTATCTTTCTTTGATAATTCATGAAATTGATAATGCAATTCTCATTTTAACTGCATATACTGCAATTTAATATATATTGGAATTTTCTGATTCTGGAGTTGGTGTTATGTTCCTTTAAAGTTATTTTTTTTTCTGGTCTTCTCTTCAGCTTCTTAAATCCATATTAGCAAGTTGAGACTAAAGTGCTTATCACTTGGAAGGTAATTCTCTATTCCCTGAGAAGACTAGATCGGTTGTCAGCAAACTCATTAGTCAACAGAGCCAAATATCAACAGTACAACGATTGAAATTTCTTTTGAGAGCCAAATTTTTTAAACTTAAACTTCTTCTAACGCCACTTCTTCAAAATAGACTTGCCCAGGCCGTGGTATTTTGTGGAAGAGCCATACTCAAGGGGCCAAAGAGCTGCTTGTGGCTTGCGAGCCGCGATTTGCTGACCACTGGACTAGATAGAAATGAGAAGCAAAACGCACAGAGGTGGATGCTTTGGGGGAGAGGCTCATCTTTTCATTTGGTTCATCATTCTGTATTTTCCTTCTTCTCAATTCTCCTCCTCCTCCTCCTCCTTTTTCTTCTTCTTTTGTCATAGTAATACAATTTCAGTGGCCAAGAAGTAGTAAGTGGTACTACATGGTAGTAAATAATTATTTGACTATTTAGGATTGTTTCTGCTCATAACCCTTTGGGACCTTGGTTGTAGCTACTTGGGGAAGACTGAGTCTCTTTCTCCTTTATAAGTAACCTCAAGGTGTAATATATATATATATATATGTATATGTATATATATATATATATATATATATATATATATACATATATATATATATATATATATATATATATATATACATATATATATATCTTTTAATATTTTTAATTTATGCCATTTTCATAAATGCCAAATACAGAAGACAATGCCAAATTATTGTGAATTCCAGTCATTGATATTAGGCTAATAATTGGTTGTTACTATGAAGGCTTTGTACTGACCTCTTGGCATTTCTATTCCTGGCAAGTTTATATATATTATTTTGTACCTCATCTTGAAATCCCCAGGGAGAATAAAAATCATTTACAGACTTCCATATTGGAGGTAATTTCCACTGTGAGCGTGGGGAAGAGAGGACAAAATGCATGCATACCAAACTCAAGAGGCAATGCATATTATTCCCATCTTAGGTTTTGTCTTCATAAATATAGTTTATGAAGTAATAAGTAATTTCATATACCAGCACTCAAGTACTTACCAACGTGTAGCACACTTTTCATAGTTATCGTCTACTTTAAATACATTTGAAATGTGATAGTGTTCTAGTGGACAATTTATAACGTCTGGTGTTATTGAGAAGAGCTATAACCATTTTGTTTTTTTAAAAAAAACTAAAAGTGTTGTTGGCATTCATATTGGGGTGAGTAACCAGAAGGATGGGCTCATGGAATACTTTTCTGTACTTTCTTCTGCCAGAGTCCATTACTTAAATTCTACTAGAGGCAAGGGATGTATTGGGCTGGGAATAACTTAAACTTATACTTAGTAAACACTTAATCAAGTATTCTTGATTGATTATAATGTAACTCTTGTTCCAAGTCATTAGAGGTATTAGTTAGCATATGTAATCAAAACATCTTAATAAAAATTCTTTTTCAGTGTTTGTTTTTCTTGTTAATGTTAGTATTCTGATAGAAAAAAATTGTAGGGCAACTTTGTCCTAAGACAATCAACTTCACCCTAAAATTATCAACTTAGATAGTCAACTTTCATGAGTATCCAGTGCTTCCTTGAGGAGGAGGATAGAAAATTAAACTGCAATGGTAACAAGCTACCTGGTAACCTCACAGATGTGTTTGGAAAGACCCAAAGCAGTTGTATGAAATTAGTCTGTTACTGACCCCATGCTCTCTCTCTCTCAACCTTCCTTCCCAACTCACCATCATTGCATCAAACACACAGTACAGTGTGTTTCATCCTTCCCTCCTTATCCACTTGACATCCTCTGGGAAAATTTGCTTGTAATATGTGACTCACATAGAGCTGCACAAAGAACAAGCCGAGGAGGTCAAAAAGAAAATGTCGGCACAGTGTGGTTTGTCCTGGAAAAAGGCATTGGAACTATTCCTACTTGAATAAGTTCCACCTAAACTGTAATTAAAATTTAACAGATTCACAGAAATCCATGCTTTTATAGATCACAACATTTCTAGCCAAAATATTACTGAAGCACCCATTTGAAAATTAGATGGAATCTCATAAAACAAACTCAAATTTCAAAACTGAGTCAAACTTAACTGCCTTCCAAATTCAGGGGAGGAAATCAGTAATGCAGTGGTATCTCCTTATAATTTAGTGAGGAACTTTTATAATAAGTATTTAACTAAAGTATACACCACTTAGCAAAATGCTCATTAATTAGTTCCTCACATCTAAGTTTCTCAACTGAATTCTCCTTCTCTAATCACTACATTTGAAGGTTACTCAATACCTGATAAAATTATCCTATCTAATAAAAGAGTAATATGCAAATTAACCACACCTCTGCTATACCCACAAGCCACGCCCACCCACCAATCAGGAGCGAGTATGCAAATTAACCTAACTAAGATGGCTGCAGCCATGGAGAAAGCAGAAGGCTTGGGTTTCCCCGGCAATGGAGGAAGCCAAGCTTTCCACCTGCCCTGGCCTGCCTTGGCCTCCACTTAAGGCTACAAAGTTTTAATTATAGAAGATAAATAAATCCCAGATACTAGGGCCTCCTCTTGGGTCGCCGGGGGTGTGGCCAGCCTGCAAACCATCACAGGCCCATCCCCGAGGCCGCCCCACACCCCAAGGGAACCCCCACTCTGATCCGGGACACCCTTCAGGGCAAACCAGCCAGCCCCCACCCATGCACCAGGCCTCTATCCTATCTAATCCTATCTAATAAAATAATAATATGCAAATTGACCATCACTCCAACACACAAGATGGCTCCCCCCATGTAGTCAAAGATGACTGCCCCCATGTGGGAAGGGAAGTTGGGAGGGACCAGGTCTGCAAGGGAGGGCAGTTGTGGGTGATCAGGCCAGCAGGGGAGGGCATTTGGGAGGGACCAGGCCTGCAAGGGAGGGCAGTTAGGGGTGACCAAGACTGAAGGGGAGGGCAGTTAGGGCAAACAGACTGGCAGGGGAGCAGTTAGGAATTAATCAGGTTGGCAGGGGAGTGGTTAGGGGATGATCAGGCTGGCAGGCAGAAGTGGTTAGGGGCAATCAGGAAGGCAGGCAGGCAGGCGAGCAGTTGGGAGCCTACCTGGATCGGGCCTAAACGGGCAGTCAGACATCCCTCAAGGGGTCCCAGATTGGAGGGGGTGCAGGTTGGGCTGAGGGACACTCATCCCCATGCACGAATTTCATGCACCGGGCCTCTAGTTTATAATAATTTAAAAAGCTAATTGGCTACTCCAGACTATTCTAGAAAAAATATACAGAGAGCACTTGCATAACTTTGTTCCCCCACCCCCTTATTTGACTGCAAAGATCATATAGCATATGGTTCTTATTTCCAGGTGGAAAAAAAGATTGAGAAACAAACACATGTATATTTGTTTCTCTAAGAGAAGTGAAGAGGAAAGTGACCCAGATAATCACAGCCACCGTGTACTTTCTGCTTACTTATCCCTGTTAAAGACTGTTATTGGAATGATTACCTTCCCCCACGGTACAGGGATTGCTTATAACATAAAGACATTTAAAGAAGATGGCAATATTCCATTTCTTGTTTTAAAATAAACAACAATAATACAACCAAAGAAATCCAAGTAAACAAAGTATCATCACTGCATGACACAGTTTGTAAAGGTCTAAGTCTTGAAACTTCTATCCTGAATTCAGACCATTATCTCATATCCCAGGGTGTCTGTAACATTAAGTACATAAAATCAATGGACAAAAACTAGGTTAAGGAAAAAGTACAGCTGGTTACTTGAGATTTCCCAAAGGAACCATAGCAATTTTAAACAAAATCAGAAATATATTTTATCCAAATATTACCTCAACATTTGTACTATTTTCTTTTTTCATATAGTTCTGTAAATAGAGTGATCAGTTAACTTCAATGTAGCACTTGTTGAAACAGTAAAGAAAGGGTTTTGAATATATTAATATTAAAATTACTCCCCAAATTATAGTTTTGAATAACACATAATTATTGTTTAAAAATCCTTAGGGAAGATATCAGAGGAAGAAAAATATATTAAATTAACAAGTAATAAAATATGTAATTTTGGGCTTATAGTGCTATAGCAGGCACAATGTGAGCTTGAGAGCAAAGTGAAGATTGTTTTTGGAAAAATAAAAAGTAGAGGTACTCCTTTCTTTGCTCTGGTCATAAAGACAGTGAAGGGCATGGGTATTTCAAACTACCAAAAAAGTACCGCCCAATTAATCTAAAATGCATCATTAACCCACAATCCAGTAAACTTCTGTTTTCTCCTCATATGTCTCTAGTTCCTTTCAAGCTGCTGCCCCAGCAATGGAGCTCAGAGGGAGTGAGTTTGAATAAGTCCATGAGCAAGCCCTTTAAAAGGAACTGCCTGGGGTTCCTCCCATGAGCTAGATTTCAGGCAGTTCTGCGTGATGGTTGTTCTATAGATTAGTTGTAATTTTGATGAGGTTGTGGGAGAATGCAAGTTCTGCATTTATCTACACTGCCATCTTAAGTGGAACAGTATTTCCACAAAATACATTTAAATCATACTCATTTCAGCCTGGAAACACTGTTTTTATTCAACTGTTTGGGGAAAAAGAAAATTAGATGAAATGAATGACGCACATGTCTCATACAAAGCTTTTTTCATTCATTCATTCTTTCATCATTTATTCATTCATCTCATTCCACAAACATTTATTGACTTCCTCCCATGAGTTAGGCATTGCTCTAGGTGTTGTGTATAGCGCAAGCAATGGACAAGGCAGATAAGATGCCTGATATCCTAGGTTTTACATCATAATGGTGTGAGATGAAATAATGTGCAGTGATAAGTAATTGGTTATAACTGAAATTAATTCAAAGACCGGTGGGGTACCATAGATTGAAAAATTAATACAGATTTATTTTGAAGATGTTGTGTTTTTTTCAAGTTGAGACTCAACACAAGAAATAATCAATCATATGAAGAGGGAAAGGAGAAAGCATTTCTCCTCCCCTTCCTCCTCCTCATTTTTCTCTTCTTTGTAAAGGGAATAGGTTTTTCAAGGCTTTAAAGTGGAAGTTAGTTTAGTATAATTGTGACACAGACAGCTCAGATGGGTAGAGGTTAATGAGCAAGCAGGAAAGGAGTAGATGAGGTCTTCATGATAGAGGGGATCAGATAGGGTGCCAGCATAGGAAGGAGAGAAGTCAGTTACAAAGTTATTGTATAGTCAGGTGAGATCGTGGTAGTTTGAACTGCTGTGATTATAATGGAGATGGAGAAAAATGGATGTCTGGATAAAACCTTGAAATTAGGGTCATTAGGACCTTCAATAAGCCTGCTTTTTTTATGCACTTATGTATTTTTTGAAAAGAAATTTTATTAGGTAACTGAGTGCATGGTGCTGACATTCACTGAAATGAGAACTGTGGCAGAAAATTTGGATGAAATAATTATTCTGTTTTAGACAATAAAATGTGTAACGCTTGGTAGAAATTCAAGTTTGGATGCAAGATATGTAGATGAATGTCTGGTCTGGAGTGAAAGGTGGAAATAAATTACATAAAATGGCATGAGAAGAAAGTAACACTTAGAAAGGGGAGGAATGTAAGATCAGTCTTAGAGGGCTCCAAATTTACAAAGTTAAACTGGACAGCAGGAAGAAGTAGAGATAATTAAAAAAGAGTGGCCAGTCGTTGAGAGGAAAATAAGAAACTTTTGTGTTATAAAAATGAGGACAAGAAAGTTTTGGAAGTTGAAATATAATGAAATATATTTATTTTAGGGTAACATTTATGAGCCCGTATTTTATTAACTTTTTTCCCACCTCTGCCTGTATGCACCTCTACCATTTTTTAACTCATGCCAATATTTCCATGGTGTTTTAGCAGTGCACAAAGAAGCTGCCTTTATCAGAGTATCCGGGATAATGGTTCTCCTCAAGTGTGCACATGAACAGCACAAAAAAGAAAGGCTGGCTTCTGTGTTGGTGACTGCCACGCCACGTGAACACTAGCATGGGTTAAATGGTGGGGGTGCATCCAGGTGGAGGGGGATTTTCCAGCCCACACACAGTTAAGGTAAAACATTACACAAGTTCAATCCTGAGTCCTAAAGAGTTTCTTTGCACTCTGCTTTCCACCTTTCATGTTTCTCTTGATTTATAAAAACGAGAATTGAATGAAACAAGACTAAGCTATGTCACTTAGCTGAGTAGTCAGGCACGGCATCCATGGCCAGCAGCTCCACTGTGTTGCCTGCACTGTGTCGTATTTGGTTAAGTGTTCAATGAAGCAGACCTTTATTATTGATTTCACCTGGTTGCTAGTATGGAAATATGGAAATGAAGTTAACCTGCCTGGAGTCTGTGGAGTAACTTCTAGAACCCTGGTTATGTATAGAATCCCTTACTGCATGGTATTCATCTGTGAAGAATGAGAAATATCAAGTTTCTTCCTTCAAAAACTTTAACCATTACCTGAGCTTCCACAATCAATGATTTCCTTTTTCTATTTCTAATGCAGGTCTTTTTAATGTCTCTTAGCACTTGCTACCAGAGTATTTTCACGTTGTGAAAATTCATCAAGCGTAATATATAACTATATATTTTTCACTTTTAAAAGATATATTACATTCTGTAAGAGTTTGCATCTTTTCCAAAGTCTCATAGTCTGGAGCAGTGGTTCCCAATAATAGAAATACTACCTCTAGAGAGAATTTTAGAAAATTGAAGTGCTCTTTGGTGCAAATATTATAAAGGGTTTCTGCACTTATTGAATGAGGGATTCCAGGCAATGTGCATTCTCAATTGCACAGTGGAACATCGCTTTCTAATTACTGAGTCTAGAGCCCAAATTAGTTTTCCAGTAAATTGAAAGAATTTTCTATGCACTTTTAAAATACATTCAATTTTCCAGAAATGCAACTACTGTGTAAATGGAGAAAATACATAGTTTCTTTCATTCATTCAGAACTTTACTTAATGTTAATCTGTCTTTTCAGAAAATCATGTCACTCATGGCAACACCACTCATGGGACTACCAGAATATGACTAGGTTGGATCTTGGCCTCCCCTGCGTGTGCAGTTTACACAGCCATGGTGAGTAGTGGCACTTGAGTATTAATATAGAGAAATGCATATACATTATTATCAATTAATTTTGTATAGTTTCCACTTATTCAACTTAAGGCATTGCACTGATTTGGGAGGTGAGGTGTAGGTTATATTACCTATGGCTTTGTTTCAAACAGTGAAATAGAATATTTGTTTAAAATAGTGTTTGCCTCCTCAGGCTGACTGCTTTATCTTCACCAAGACATCGAGTATGCACTTACCTGTAAGTCTTCTTTTTGTAGTCGGGCACCTCCAAAACATTAGAACCCAAAGGCAGATTCTCTCGCTATTTTAACCTCTAAATGATTTCCCCACTGAAAGTGATTGGAAAGTAAGAAAAAGTTTATTATGGGGCTGCAAAAGTGATTCTTTTTATTTGGGTGTGTAACCACATCAAGTGCTTTTGAAGAATGGAATGAAAGCCATCATTTCAATACACCCCCACTAGCAAGCATATTATAGTCATAGTTTCAACTTTAGACCTGAAAGTCAGCGTAACTAGTGGTATTGATTTGGCTGCTGAGAAGCTGACTTGCTACCCAGCTAAATTCCACAAAGTTGATAAGCTGTTGGATTCATTACTTAGCAGATTTTAAAGCTTTACAAGTATTAGCTTAATTTATCTTAACAACTTCTGTATTATCCCCAATACACATAAAAAGACACTGAGGAAGAGGTTAACTTCCTTATGGTCAGTGATATCCAGCAAGCAGCAGAGCCTGGATTGAACATAAATCCAGGCACTCTGACCCTAGAGGCTATGGACCTGACTAAGCTACTTTGCCTTCTACAGTTGCCATGTAGCAAATGAGAAATAATTTTGCACTAAAAAGACTAATGAGCAAACAGAATTAAGCCATATTGTTGTTGTTGGTTTTAAATAATGGAATTGTTAATTTTCCATTTCAATTAAATAACAATTCAAATAAAGATTAATTTAATTGTTTTCAACAAGTAGGAAATTATATAAAAGTTGTGTGTGTGTGTGTGAGAGAGAGAGAGAGAGAGCGCGCACAAATTTAGGGTAAAAAGCAGAGTAAAAATGTGAGGAGAGCAATGATTGATGAAAGAGAAATCTGAGCATTTCTTGTCTACCTGGTCCTGGCAGATTTTCAGTATTTGATGTTATTTGCTTTTCTCAACCAAAGATTTGTTTAAAATGGCATCTTTTCTGGAGCTGGCTCATACAGAACCACCCCCACTTCCCCAGGATATTTTACCCTGGGAAATCTGAAACTATCATGATTTTCTTCTTTTTTGGACAGACACACTTTTCTTTATTACATAAGGACATATATTCTCTTTCTGTGCTGTTTTCCACTTGACTCCATCATTTGGTTAGAGCTTTATTCACAAAGCTTCTATTTTTTTTTAAATAGATTTTTATTGCTTTCAGAGAGGAAGGGAGAGGGAAAAAGAGATAGAAACATTGATGAGAGAGAATCATTATCGGCTGCCCCTTACACGCCCCCTACTGGAGATGGAGCCTGAAACCCTGCCCTGGCATGTGCCCTGACCAAGAATTGAACCACAACCTCCTGGTTCATAGATCAATGCTTAATCACTGAGCCATGCCAGCCAGGCTCAAAGCTTCTATTTTCTAGATATACATGTAATATTTTAATTATTGATGTGATTAGAACATTATGTAATCATTTAAGAAAATTAAGCATGATCTGTGTATTGGTAGCTGTTTCTGGATAGAAATTATTGCTGGAGCATTGCTAGGCAAAATGAGCTACTTACTGAGATCAATTAATTCTACTTATTATAAGAAGATTCTGGTGAAGCAGCAATGATGGACAGTGAATAATAAAATTTCCACCAGATGGAAACAGTCTATTATTTTTGTTGTTGATGATCTTACAGTTCCTTCTAAGTTTGTTCTATTTGTTTTTATTTTTAAACTTTTTGTCAAATTTTGAGCATTTGTTTATCCTTTGTTTATTTCTAAATATCATTTGGTTAATATTTACATTTTTATGTCATTTTTTCTGTCTCTCTACTATATACAATGATCTCTTTTGAACATGATGGTCATATAGTTTGTTTGAGATCTCTGAGTGCTTAAAATTTGGGATCTGTCTCATATTTTTCTAATATTTTTATAATCATGTTTCTTGTTTATTTTCTATTCAACAATACTTCTTTGACTTTTTTTAAAACTAAGCAAGGTTATCATTAGTCTTAGATTTGAATAGTCACATGTCCTACCTGTGAAGAGAATATGAAGTAATATATTTTCCACTCTCTTAAAATAATATGTTCTGATGGTTAAATTCAAATAAAAGTTGACATTAAAGAAATTGATCTCTGGGGTGTAAATGTCTATCTGTATGTGGGTTAGGGGGAAGAACTGAGCATTTGAGTGTGAATTGCTCCAATGCTTATTGATGGCATTTCTTTATGGAGAATATACTTTTTTTTTTTCAGTGCATAATCACGTAGTATCCTCCTGAGTCCTAGTTTATCAGTTGGAAAAAAAAGTTGCAATACGATTTTCAACTAAAATTCATACAAATGGAGAGAAAAGATACAGCAGATAGAAACCAGAAGCTACAAGTATTAATGTAGTATAATAATGAATAATCATAAATCTGGATTGCAAGATGCCCACTGGTCTTAATTTTATTTCATAATAGTCAACAATATTTTAAAAAATATTCTGTATTTTTAGGCTTAAAGGTGTGTTGCAACTGGAATTATTTTCCTACCTGGAGGAAAATATTCTGTTTATTTTAATAGCTTTAAATTTGTTCTTGTATAAAAAAATGTATTCAGTGTTTGTGAAATCATAATGTCACATCAATTTCAATGCAAAGACCCTGCACTTTCACTCTGCCTTATGATTCTAGTTGAACTTGAAAGAGAACACATAATATTTACAATTCCTTAAGAAGAATGCCACTCTCTTATAGATTAGTTCATCCTATTGTCAATCTAATTAAACTCTTTGTTTTCAATCCATCAAATCAATTTAATTTTGTTGAAAGCATTAATATAAGTATGTAGTTTTACATGTATTTTCATATTCTAAAATATGTGCATATATGTCAAACACAAATACAGGTTGTATAGCCTTCTCATTTTAATTTAATATAGCATAAATATGGCCATTTTAATAAATATCCTTTAGATCATGCTTTTAAAAATCATTTTATAATTTTCAAATGAAAAGTTATGGATAACATCTAAAATTGAGTTCTCCAGTACCTTACTGCTGATTATTTATATTATTTCTAATACCTGGTATTTATAAATAATATTGCAGTTATCATTTGTGTATTGATCTTAACACAAAGCCCAGCTTACTTCCTTAGAAATGGCTTAGAGATTGTGCTGGCTATTCTGTTTCTCTTGAGGGCCTCCTGAAGTCCATCTGCTGTCCTTCTCTGTTAAGCCTGGTGCCCAGGGAGAGTCACCTTCTTAAGTGTCAAGAGGGACTCTGGCTTTCCATTGGTTTTGTCCAATTGGTGGCATTGTCAATGGCAGATTAGCTGGTGCAACAGGAGAGAAGTTGGGGTATTTTTTCCACATTACCTCCATCTCCTAGTTACTGGCCTCAGGTCTGACAGTGATTAAGTTCTGTGATTTAAAAATCCTCCCTTTTCTTCACCCTTGTGTCTCATCAGTATCTGGCTTACTCCTTTTGTGGTAGAGGTGGTAATAGCTTCCCCATGTCACTAGTCTCTAAACGCTTTGCCATGCTCTGGTTCTCTTACTCTAGCCACACCTCTGTAAATAGCACAATCATTAATCTTTCTTAATTGGGTAAGTCATCTATTTTCTGCCAGAACTTGATAAAATTCTCAAAGTGATATAATAACAATTATTTAAGCATTTGATATACATTGTCACTTCATTTTCTCACAGTTCAAATGCACCAGTTGTAATGTATGAGAATTCAAATATCTTTAATTTTCTAACCCTGGATATTATTTTTATTATTAAATTTATTGGGGGTAACGATGGTTAATAAATTATATAGGTTTCAAGTGTACAATTCTATAATACATCATCTGTATATTGTATTGTGTGCCCACCACCCAAAGGCAGGTGTCCTGTCACCATATATGTGACCCCCTTTACCCACTATCCCCTTTCTCTCTGGCAATCACCATTCTTTTGCGTGTGTCTATGAGTTTTTGTTTATTTATCTTATTTGTTCATTTGTTATTTTTAGTTTTATGTCCCACATGTGAGTGAAATCATATGGTTCTTGACTTTTTCCATCTGACTTATTTCACTTAGAATGATAGTCTCAAGATCCTAGATGTTATTTTTAATTATTGTCTACATGATAGACAAAATCGAACATAATTATTTGTCTATCATGTAGACAATAATTAAAAATAACACCATCTATTTCTTACAAGGAGAATAAATGTTAAGAGAGACAGAGAACTTTACAGATCAAATTACTACACAGTAAAGTGTCAAAAAAACACTAGCTGTGAACCAGTGCTCAAATTTCAGCTCAAGTACAAGCTAGCTATGTGGATTGAGGCAAGACTCCCTTTTTTTCTTAAATATCTTTTTTTAAAAAATATATTTTATTGATTTTTTACAGAGAGGAAGGGAGAGGGATAGAGAGTTAGAAACATCGATCAGCTGCCTCCTGCACACCCCCTACTGGGATGTGCCCACAACCAAGGTACATGCCCTTGACCGGGATCGAACCTGGGACCTTCAGTCCGCAAGCCAACACTCTATCCACTGAGCCAAACCGGTTTCGGCCTTAAATACCTTTAAGCCTTTTTTTTTAAAAAAATCATATGTGAGATAAAGATAGTAATAGTGTTTAAAGTAAAGTGATTGGACAGACCTCTCTGGTCCCTCCTAACTTTAAGCCTGTGATCTTATATCACCAGCAGTAACGACAGGATGGAAAGAAACCATGCATAGTTTGATAATGCATGACTAATAAAGCAAACTCCACTCCATGTGTTGAGTTACTGAGGCATTTGTGTGGCAATTTTTTCATTTTATTTTCTCCAAAGACTGATAACTATTATGATGTAGGTTATTTCTTTAGTATTATACTTCACCAGAGAGGTATTTCTACAGTGCCCAATGAAGTAGTATTAACAGTTTACTATGTTAAAAGTCAAATTCTATTAAGCAAAAACAGGCATGCTAATAAGAGAAATGGAACCCAGCATCCCTATCAATTCACATTTACTTATTTATGGCTTTTCCTGAACTCCTGTGTTAGCAAATTTCATGTTGTTGTCTTTATGTTATCCAGACACAGCTAGAAATGCTCTGAAATTTAATACCTCACTTAATATAATGCTATAGATCACATTATTTCTCTTAGCAGAGGGAACTTCATAGGAGTTTAAAAAGACTAGGGGTCTTGAAGCACTTAGAGGAAATGGAATATTTCTTGGAAGATGAGAAACATGAAACTCAGAAGTAGCTCATTTGTCCTAGAGGTAATGGTGTGAGAGGAAGGTAATGCCAGGGCCTGTGAGAGGTTCAATGAAGTGGAAAAGGTGGATAGAAAGCTTATATTATTTCTGCAAATGTGTAAAATTTTGCAATATAAGGACTAAGGCTGGGAAAAACATATAGTGTGTGATGCACTTTGCAGATGGATCTCGTGTGATTGTCTCACCTTCAACAGGTCTTGTGCTTTGAGTCATTGGGGTGATGGATATGCCCTGCTTACTCTGCCCTTCGTCCGTGAGCAGAGCATGGGTTTGTGGAACACCTGTGTAGGGTGAGGAGGGCAGCTGAAAGTGTTGAATGGAACGGAACTAACAGGATTCTGCACAAATTAAACTTGTACGTGGAATGCCACCAGTGCTCTGCTGAAATACTGAACAAACCAGAGGTGGAAAGAGAAAGAGCCTTCCATGAGATGATTGGGGAGATTAACAAATACTTGAGTGGATACAGAACTCACTAACGATATTTCTGTGCATTGTTTGCAAGAAAAAAATAATGGACAGAAATAAAACATTTTTCAAATGGACATATAGGCTTCTATGTATATAGTAAACTTGAGTTTTAAGTGTTTTTGTCTAACACTTAACAGAATCTGTCATTGAAACAAACTATCAATGAAACAGCAATCACAGAAGCCCTCCTCCACCCCCACCCTCAGCAAAAAAGAAAGTATACGGACTCTTCCATAGAAGCCCCAGGCAAGTGGAAGAGGAGGCCGTGTGGAAGGCACTGGGTGGCAGCCGGCCAGCTTGGCCAGAATTGGCTGGAGATCCATGACCCTTTGGCTCTCATGGGAGGGTGTAAAGTTCTGTCAGCTCATCCATTTGGATAATTAGCAAAAGATATTATGTCCCTGCTCCATCTGCTTGCATTTTTGCTAATAATTGGAACACTGAATAATGCTCCTGAGTCCTTCTGCTCTGCCACCACAACAGAACATCTCTGGGGAAAGAAAGGCCAGGGACTGAGACCATCAGACTCCCTCATCTCCTCCTGTGTGAGAGGCTATCACCACCGTGCAGAGGAACAGCAGGGCTTGGTGATCATGGGGTTTAATGAGTCCATGGTGGCAGAGAGCAGTCCACTCTGAAAATCCACCGCTGACACCCTTAACCACAGACAGCTGTCTCGCAAATGCAGGGCTTGATAACCACACGTCTCACAAAAAGGGAAAGTGGAAAACCATTTACCCAAGCAGAGATCAAGACATTGCCTTACAATGGTGGGTTGAAAGTATGTATGCCATATTTTTAAAAACCTGGCAGCAGCCCTCTTGTGGAGAGGAGGTTATGGATTTCTCCAAACAGGGTCTGTGCATCCTCCTTGCCTGCACGCGGTGACTCATGCAGTACGTGTGCAGTGGCACACTCACGTAGGTCCAGTTGGCTGGATGCTTCAAAGCGCTTCAACCAGTGAACAGAAGCGGAGAAAGCATTTTGAAAGAAGTGTTAAATTATCTTTCCAACTCTAAATAGTGCTCACATATTTTTTTAATTGAGCTTCTGAGCTGAATCTCAATGAGAGAAAATGGTTATCATCCACCTGAGCATTCAGTCATGTGGTGCGTTTTATTGAGCATCTACTAAGTGCCAGTGTTTGTGCTGAGCACTGGACTAGAACTGACTCCATCTGCGTAAGGCAATGACAGCATTTTGAGGGTCAAGGGCTTTGATGTATTACCACTATAGATACATTAAAAAATAAGTTAGTAGTAATTAATATTTGCTGCTATTTTCTATGACATTTAGATTTTATTATTAATAGATTATGAGAGGAAATGGTTATTTAAAAAAAAAAAACTAAAGTCATTCTCCTAATGACATATGTTTTCACTGAAAATTTACTCCACTGAAGATATATGATTTTTTTCTTCTTCAAAGGACTAATAAGTGGTAAAACAGGAATTAGAACTTAGGTTTTTAGACATATTGCCAAATAAACTTTCTACTGTTCTTTCTGCTTTCTGTGACATAAGAATGGTGTTACTATATACTTCAAAAAAGAGTGATTTCAATTTTTAAAAAGGATTCTCTTAAACAATGTTTTCATCTCATAACTAAGATGTAATTGGGGTACTGGGTGCATGAGGTAGTGTGCAGATGGTATTTTATTGAATTGTACACTTGAAATCTATATGGTTTTGCAAACCAATGTCATCCCAGTAAATTCAATTTAAAAGAAAAAATAATAAAAGATGTAATAAGATTTAGAATAGAAAGATTGTTATGTTGCCAAATTGCTCTGTGCCTATAAGAGAAAAAATAATATCAAGGACAATCTAATCATTTCAGTGGTGAATCCAAATAATGTATTTACATACTATTTAATAAACAACCTAGTGGGAAAAACATCATTTGCAGATTTGTATTTTATTTGAGTCTCAACCTTTATAAATGTTAAAATGCTACAGAACAAGTGAATTTTCATTATTGGATAAAATTAATCAGATAAAGAAAACTAGTTGTCATATATTTTACAAAATGTAATCTATTTATTGATCAAGTTATCTGGACTTTTTCCTGAATATCCTTTTTTTTTTTTATAAAGTTGACACCTAATTGAGATAATCTCTATGTCATTTTAAAATAAATTAGGTCAGTATGTTGGTTTGAGTGGTAAATTGAAGTTAGGCAACAAAGTTGGGCTTGATTTTCAACTTGATGTTTTTACAAAGACCAGAGTTTTCAACCCTCCATTTTGATGAGACTAATGAAGTTTAAAAAGTTCAAGAAAGTGGCCAATATCACAATGCTAGGCCTGAGCTGGGCTTGTAGCCGTATGTTAGAGTTTCATCCACTGAAAGTCCTGGTTTCTCCTTTGACAACCAGCGACCTGGAGAAAAAGTCTGGAAGTGGAGCATATGCTGATTTGTATGGTACACAACTACCCTGGCTGATTTCAAGACAGCAACATGAGGTCACTGAATGAGGAGTTGCAAATAGTACGCAGCAGCTCACCTTTTGACATTAGTGCTTAATCCTGAATTCATATTCATACTTTCTGTATCTATGGTAAAATATAGGTAAAATAGATGTAGATAACTTGGAGAGCATAAAGAACAGTAAAACATATTAAAACACATTAAAAATTTGACACGGATTTATTGCCCTTGTTTCCAATACAATTTAATTATAAGTTTTTATAATTGAATGTTAATGATGGCTTTATTTAGCAACTGGCTCACTGAATTCCTAGATGTTTTACAATTGTTCAGTTGGCTCTTACAAGCTGGTACGAGCCCTCTCTATCATACTCCTGCATCACCAAAATGACTTGTAAAAGTTTGTGCTACTAATCTATCTTGGTTTTTAAAAAATGTTTTCATGTATTATTTCTACTTTTGTGTGTTTGGTCTGTTTGTATATGCATGCACATGCATGCATGTGTGTGTGTGTGTGATAATAACATGTCATAAAATTATTCAATATCTATATCAAATCTGGTACAAGGCCCTAGCCAAGTGGTTAAGTTGGTAGGAATATTGTCCAGTACCCCAAAAGGTTGCAGGTTTGATTCCTGGTCAGGGCACATACCTAGGTTGCTGGATGGATCCTCTGGGCATGTGTGGGAGGCAACCAATCCATGTTTCTCTCTCATATTGATGTTTGTCTTGTCTCCCTCTCTCTCTCCTTCTCGCTGAACATATTCTTGGCTGAGGATTTTTTAAAAATCCTGGTACAACTAATGTCATAAACTCCAAGATTATAATGTTTAAATTGCACATCAGTGCATAAAGTTTCTGAAAAATAGTCATTTTTCTTAACAGTTTCATATATGTAACATGTTCATGCTCTTTCCTCCTGGATCTCTGGAGATTTCGTACCCTGTTTAATCCAGATAAATATTTTCTATGATTCAATCCTTAATTTTTCATGTGATGGAGAAAGACCCTTAGAAGGATGAATCATAGCAAAAAATATTTTAGCCTTTTATTAAGCCTATTAATAAAGTGACAAAATATGGATACATGGGAAGGACATTTATGCAAGTATGGAGAGATATTGCTAACATGCTTGTCAATACTTCTAGGTAACTCACTCTCTGCACAGTGCAAGGTAGTTGAGGGGTCACTAAATAACTATGGGTAAATGTATATAAAAGACATGCTGGTGTTATAAGGGCAAAACAGAGAAGACTTAGTTGTCAGATATAAAGTTATTGAGTATATGAGTATATCAAGCATTCTTGAAACTCTGGTAGCAGATGTAATAAACCTTTAAAATCCTTTATATTCCTTCAACTGTAATTTCATCATATTGATGTTGGGATGATGATTACTAGCTGGGGAGGTGGTTCTGATGTGTCAGGTGGTAAAATGAAACTCCATGGCTATGACTAGCATTTCTAAAAAGCAAGTTGGCAGCTCTCCTGGGATCAGATAGGTGTTCAGAAAGCCCGGAGATCCTAAAGTTGCTCAACATTAGAAATTTATTTCTCTGGCCTTTCAAGAGAGCCCTGATAAAGAGGTAAAATCGTGAGAAGAGGAGAGGAAAAGAAAAAACGAGACTTCATTATTACTGTCAACTAATAGCAGAGTGGAATTTTCCAAACCAAGACAATTGGATGAAAGAGTGTATAACTCCAAGTGAGATGCTGCATAGAAACCCATGAATGATCCAGCATGGACAGTGCATTTAAGTGGTCCCAACAATAGGCAATGGTCATAAAAACAAGGAAGATGGATTAGCAGCACAAACTTTTACTGGGTTCGTCCTCTTTACCAAGCATGATTAGTTTGAGAGATTATATTAATTTGTTTACAAAAGTTTTCTTTTCACATATCCTAAACTATTTGGATGATAAAAATAACAGGTTAGAAACTTCTTGACCATAGTATCAAGCAACACATACATTGCACACTTTCGTTTTATATTATGAAATGTAATAGGCGATTTACAGGCATTTTAAGAACAGATAAAAAATAAAGAGGAAAATTACCATGAATAGCCACTAGGTGGCGAGTGTGCTATATAGTGTCCAAGATGACCTAGTTAAGTTGGAGCTTTTTCATCTTGCACATCAAGGGATGGTATCAGATTATTTTGTGGCCAAACAGACGTCTAAAGGAAATTTTAGAAGCCAGATCAGAGTTTCCAGTTATTAGAGAGTAACTCACTTTGTGAATTATACTTATTAGTGCCCACGTGTTTCAGTACCACGCATCACTGATATATTGCTTTTCATCTTAAACAATTGAAATCTGGGGTTGAGAGATCCTTCTTGGGCTATAGTTTCTTTCCTGTAATTTTCCTATGTATTAAGCACTATTAATCAACCAAGTAGACCTGAGAGCCTCTTCGTTTGGCACTTTACAAGTCTTTGTTCTCTCTTTATAGTCCTCTTATGTGAAGTGCCACATTTTAAGCACTACACACAGGGAGGATTAGTAATTGCAGGGTTGGCGATAAGATCAGTTGAGATGTGCAAGTACATAGCCAGTTACTCTACAATGAGTCTTCTCACTTAGCAAATCTCTCATTTATTAACCTTTTTTTGGGGGAGGGGATAATTTACATTAATTTGATGAACCAATTAGGCAAAATTTAATAGTCATCTTTAGACTTTCTAAAGTGCGTTTTCTTTCAATTGGAGTTAGTTAACAAGAAGCATTTTCCCCCATTGTACAGTGAACTCTAATCATTAATCTTATATCCTTTATTTTTCTTTACCTCTTTGATTGATTTTTAATTAAAGAATAATTACAGAACTAACGTAATCTTTATGTAGTATGATAAAATTATGTTTCAAATGTTGTCAATTATAATATTAATCATGGATTAAATTGTTCACACCTCCCTTTTTAAAGGGCATTATAATTTTGCATATTGTGATTTCTAATAACTTTAGTCTGTGCAGAGCATTATATAGAAAAATCAGAACATAAATATGAAGATCATTTGGAAAATCAAGATACAAAAATAGTCATAATTTTATGTAAGTTAATCATTAAGCTAAAACTATGTGCACATACATTCCATGAAAAATGAATTGACAGAAAATAGAGCTTTTAGTTTTAAACCAGTTTTCATAAAAAAGAAGAAAAAAACAATTCTTCCTTGGAGCTCTGACTGACCTGTCTTTCCTCCTTTGACATCTTCACTTCTACAAGGGTCTTGATAAACTCTGTCAATTAGATAGTAATGTGATAACCCACATTAACTTATTAGTAACTCATATTTTTTTTCACAAGATAATTTACTTCAGGATAATGAAATACCTTAATCCAAAGAAGGATTATACAGTGATGGTGTCTCAGGCAATAATCAGGGTATTCTTTTACATCCCGGCACATCAGTGTTGGCATGCCAGCCAGTTAAGACACATGCTCTTCTAGATGTCCTCCCAAGTAGGGGGCTTAGACCAGCGGCGGGGTGGGGTGGGAGGTGGGAGAGAAAGAGAAAGTTGGCCAGTTAAAATCTTAGGCCCATCACTTACTAGTTGAGTGGTTTTGCACAAGATCTTTAATCTCTCTGAACCTCTGTTTCCCACTCAATTAACAGACGGGTGGTAGAAGAAGGGATAATAATACCTAATACATAGGATTAACAGGGGTTCAAATGAGGCAATATATGCATTTTATACATTGCTTGGTACAAAGTAAGTTCTTAATCCATAGCTGCATTATTATTTTTTGCTACTGTGATGGAAAATGGATCAGATAAATTTCTAAAAGACAGGTTCATCACCATTGTGATTTGTTTACCCAAATATTCAAGGAACATACATTTAAAATACTTTTAAAACTCTATTTTTTTGGTAGCACATGTAATTTTATTTTCACTTTACTAAAATTTATTTTTAAATTGCATTTTACATTCAATGTTATTCTGTATGAGATTCAGGTGCATAGTGGTTAGACAATCATGTACTTTACAGAGGGGGCCTGCCAGTGTTTCAGGTTCCCACCTGGCCCCAAACATATTTATCACTATCATATTATTGACTATGTGCCCTATGCTATACTTTACATCCCTGTGACTGTTTTGTAACTACCAATTTGTACTGCTTAATCCCTTCACATTTTTCACTCATAGACACAGAGAAAAGACTGGTGGTTGTCAGAGGAGAGGGAGGTGGCGGGCTGGGTAAAATTATATTTTAAAAAATCATTTATGCTGTCATGTACATAATTTGTAATTTTTAAAATTTCAAATGAGCAAAAAAGCTTGTTACCAAGCCACTCAATATTTGAAAACGTTTCTTGAAAGTCATTTAGACATAATAATTTCTCAATATTCTCTCCCACTTTAGGCATTTAAGGCTTCTCTAAATATGTAAAAAACAATGTGAAGGAAATATAATTTAAATATTAAATAAATATATTTGAAGACATACATAATATCCATCTTAACTTTTCCTTGAGAAAGCATAGAAAATGTTTTATTGTTATATAAAATGAACTACATTTTTAAAGCTTTTAAATAAATTATAATCAAATAACATCAAATTTATTATTGAAAGCAAATATTATGTTTTATTAATAGACTAGAGGCCCGGTGCATGAAATTCATGCATGGGGGGCAGGGGGGAGGGTTGTGTCTCAGCCCAGCCTGCACCCTCTCCAATCTGGGACCCCTCGAGGGATGTTCGACTGCTCGTTTAGCCTGATCCAGGTAGGATTGGGCCTAAACGGGCAGTCGGACATTCCTCTCACAATCCAGGACTGCTGGCTCCCAACTGCTTGTCTGCCTGCCTTCCTGATAGCCCCTAACCACTTCTGCCTGCCAGCCTGATCACCCCCTAACCACTCCCCTGCCAGCCTGATTGATGCCTAACTGCTCCCCTGCCAGCCTGTTTGCCCCTAACTGCCCTCCCCTGCAGGCTTGATCACCCCCAACTGCCCTCCCTTGCAGGCCTGGTCTCTCCCAACTGCCCTCCCCTGCTGGCCATCTTGTGGCAGCCATCTTGTGTCCACATGGGGCAGTCATCTTTGACCAGATGGGGGCAGCCATCTTGTGTGTTGGGGTGACGGTCAAGTTGAATATTACTCTTTTATTAGATAGGATAGAGGCCTGGTGCACGGGTGGGGGCTGGCTGGTTTGCCCTGAAGGGGTCCCGGATCAGGGTGGGGGTTCCCTTGGGACATGGGGCGGCCTGGGCGAGGGGCCTGTGGTGGTTTGCAGGCCAGCCACACCCCCTGGCAACCCAAGTGGAGGCCCTGGTATCTGGGATTTATTTGTTTTCTATAATTGAAACTTTGTAGCCTTGAGCAGAGACAAGCCTCCTGCTTGCTCCATGGCCGCAGCCATTTTTGTTGGGATTTATTTATCTTCTATAATTGAAACTTTGTAGCCTTGAGTGGAGGCCTGGGCCCGCCAGGGTGTGCAGAAAGCTTGGCTTCCTCCATTGCCGGGGATACCCAGGCCTCCTGCTCTCTCCGTGGCCACAGGCATCTTGGTTGGGTTAATTTGCATACTCACTCCTGATTGGCTTGTTGGTGTGGCTTGTGGGTGTAGTGGAGGTATGGTCAATTTGAATATTATTCTTTTATTAGATAGGATATTGTAAACCCTTTACCATTTTACAAATAAGGATTTTAGAGGTAAAACATACATCTAGAAATATATTAAGGAGACAAATAAGAATTATATTTAATCACTAAAGGCATAGTAAATTGACTAGGTAAAATACGTGCATTAGATAATTGTAAATTTTATAATGCTTGAGATTTATTCAGATTTTACTTCCTAGGACTTAGCAACCACCTAATTAATGAATGCTACTGAAAAATGAAACAAAATGTCTTTTTTTGTTTTTAAAGTTTTTTCAATGGTAAATTTTCATACTTTATTAATATTTCACTTTTAAAAAGTCACAACTGACAAATTATTATGAAAACATGCTTAAAATGACATTTAAATATTCATAAAATTGAACTTGACTTGTTGAACTTATTATTTTCATTGAATTTTTGTATTGAAAAATTTATAATGGTTACACGACCATTATCTGGTATACATGTTCAGAATTTAAAAACTTGGATTTGTATCTCTGGTCCATTAGCTTCTTTTTTAAAAAATATATTTTATTAATTTTTTTTACAGAGAGCAAGGGAGAGGGATAGAGAGTTAGAAACATCGATAAGAAAGAGAAATATCATTCAGCTGCCTCCTGCACACCCCCTACTGGGGATATGCCCACAACCAAGGTACATACTCTTGGCCAGAATCAAACCTGGGACCCTTGAGTCGGCAGGCCGACGCTCTTTCCACTGAGCCAAACTGGTTAGGGCTCCATTAGCTTCTTTATCTATTTTTCTAGCTTCTACTTAAATCTTTGCTTATCTCTTTGCTTCTTCCTAGTGATATGAATATCATATGTCATGTGATATGACAAATTATATGCATCACTATAATCTAGATATATATTCATCTGACAATAGCCACATGTATACCAAATGGAACACTGACATCTATACTAAATGACTTTAGCATATATAGAAATGCCCCCAAATACACACAGTTAATACAGTATGAATTTGTATGATTCTTGGACAGTGATTTTTTACTCATCCACAGAGAGAAGTAAAAGTCAGTTTGGAAAGAGAGAAGAGTGAAGGAGAGGCAATGGGTCAAGCAAAATATAGCTTCTATTCCTGATAGCTTTTACAATCTTATTATCAGGCTCCTGGCTGACTATATTTCCCTTTCCCTTTGATTCAATATATCTCAACTGCATATTTCTCTATTTTTGCTTCAACTAACTTAAGTGTGATTCTTATATATGTATATAAGCAAGAAGTATTTCTTAGGAATATATTGTGGCAATGAAAACACACAGTATTTCTAAAATAAAATTCACTAAGTTCATAATATGTTGAACCCCTTTATTTATTTTAAATTAAATTTATTAGAATAACATTGATTACATAGGCTTCAAGTGTATATTTCTATGATACTTTATCTGTATATTGCATTATGTGCCCTGCACCCAAAGTCATATCTTCATTCACCATATTTGGCCCCGTTTACCCTTTGTCTCTCCCATCCTCCTTCCCCTTAGTAACCAAAATACTGTGGTCTGTGTCTATGAGTTTGCATTTGTTTTTCTTATTTGCTCACTTGTTGCTTTTAGTTTTATATCCCACATATGAGTGAAGTCATATAGTTCTTAACTTTTTCTTCTGACTTATTTTACTTAACATGATATTCGGACGATCCATTCAGGTTGTCACAAATGGCAGTATATCATTCTTTCTTATGGATGAGTAGTATTCCATTGTGTATATGTACACATCTTTATCCAATCTTTATCAAATGAATGGAACTATATCAAACTAAAAGACTTATGCACAGCAAAAGAAAACACCAACAAAACAAAAAGGCAACCAACCCAATGGGAAAAGATATTGGAAATAACAGCTCTGACAATGGGTTAATGTTCAGAATATATAAAGAACTCATAAAATCAACAACCAACCAACCAACCAACCAACCAACAAACAATACAACTTTAAAAATGGGCAGAGGACTTGAACAGGCACTTCTCCAAAGAAGACATACAAATGGCCAAAACCCTTTAACAATATGACTGAAGTACAAAAAATGAATTTTCTTAGGCATCAAAATTATGTAGATACAACTCCTCCTTATTCTCATGTAATTATGTACTACAAAAAAGTACAGTACAAATCATTGGTGAAAGAAATTAATTAATGAATAATACACTAATCTAAGGAGAGTAGTTGTTTCAGCCCATTCTTTGGAATTAGGTATTAATTTTTATAAACATGTGTTAGCTTCTATGAAGTTTATATCAGAATATATAAAAATTTGTGAAGAGCTGATGCTTAATGTAACTTCTTAAGTGAAAGATGATTTTGCTAATCACATTGGATATTGATATCATATACAAAATTGTTATAGAAAAAAGGTAAAAATCAGAATTAGCATTAAAAATATTTTTATGTGACTCCTAGATAAGAACGATTAATTCATTTTCACCTAGTGGGTATAGCCAGTAGTTTTGGAATCATTAAAAGTAAAAAGTAGCCCTGGCCTGTGTAGCTCAGTTGGTTGAGTGCCATCCATGCACTGAAAGGTTGCCCGTTTGATTCCCAATCAGGACACATGCCCAGGTTGCGGGTTTGATTCCCCCGTCAGGGCGCATGTGGGAGGCTATGGAGCAATGTTTCTCTTTCTCCCGTTCTCTCTAAAATCAATGAAAGCATATTTTAAAAAACAGAACAAAACAATAAATTATTTATATATTAGAGACAAGACTAGTTTGTAGGCCATGAGGACATAATGTACCTAAGAACTCAGAAACAATATGAAAATTTTTTTTTGGCATATTCTCAGTCAAACTTGTTTTGGAAATTGAAAAAAGCTGACATTACTTTTTAAGACTCTTGGGGTAAACATTTCAGTATTTATTTATTAAATTACTTACAGAGACAATTTCTTCTTTGGTTAAACTGCAAATTTGGGGAAATATGGTGATACACATTAATTTGAGTAAATAAGAAAATATATTAATGTGAAATGGTGGAAAGGGTGGCTTAAACCACATGCAATTGGCATATTTGTAGGTAAAAATGATAAGGCCATATGGCTCAATGTAAGGATATATATAATATCTATGATTGTAACATTACACATGAATATGGACAAGATCTGGAAGTCAATGTGAAAAAAATTAAAAATAGACATGTTTGAGAAGTAGAAGCATCAACAATTTAGAAAACTTCAAGATTTATTTTAACTTTACAGTTATAGCACATGTATCTTTATATAGATTTTAATTGAAATTGTTGATAACTTTCCGGGGTTGTTCAATTATTATCTTAAAGTGTTTCTTATATTATTTCATAATCTATTATGAAGCTGACTCAAAGCTACCCAGTAAGAATAGAGAGTAACTTTGATATATAGTAGATTGTATGATTATATTACATTATTTTTATGAAATCTAGATCGTTTTATAAAGAATACATTTAAAATTGTAAGGAGGTGATTTGGACATATGTTGCTAATCTTTATTTGAACAGGCTCCAATTTTTTCAAGTTCTTGCAAACTACTTTAGAACCTTTAACCATTTCACAATTTATTATTATAGAGAAGCTACATCTGATATAAATGATTATTAGTGGTTGGCTGAAATGAATTCTTAATTCAGTGAGTAGTGCTTTTCTATATTAGTTATCTATGGCATGGTTTTCAAATCTATACTCATTAATCACAGGCCCTATGCCAGTATGGTAATTTGAAGTCAATGCAACAATTAGTAAATGTTTGTTCCTTGCTAATATAGTAGTAAAACTCTGAACTAGAGTGTATTATGCCCAAGGACTATTGCTGTATATGGTCCTATATTTGGTAACCCTAATTACTTGAAAAGTATTTTTTGATGGAGCCTACAATACTATAATACTTTAGAACAAATAAATTAGATTATGAATATAAATCTAAGATTGATCTCCTGGGTTTCCTGTTTCTGTCTTTGCTTGTTCCCTCTAATGCTTATTTGTTTTACAGTCCAACAATGTTATTCAATTACTTCTCAAGGAATGAACAATTTAAAATATGAAATATAATGAATAGTATTTGAGTCAGGAATTTTGTTAAAGAAAAACTGCTCTTCTAATTAAAGGAAACTTACAGGGAAAATTGCATGACCTGTTTGATTGACTGTCATGTATTATAAATAATGGACACGTTTCCAGGAATTATTGAAGGTTATATATGAGGAACTGGTTCTTGGGACCTGGACTTAAAGGACAATCTGGTCATCATTCTTCATGAATACCTTTCCCATCTAAATCTCAAACAACAATCTCTTGGGAACTGTTTTTTTTATTTCTTCCTCCTTATATGTGTTATTTACCCTATCGCTCCAAATCCTTGGACTTTTGTGCTGATTGTGTTTGACAAACTAAACTGTGTTGGTGGATGGGAGGATGATTTATTTTCACATTATCCATGCTATACGCAGTGATTCTGGTGGAGAAGATTTTAAGTTGGTGATTGGGTATTTTTAGATGAGTGAGTCTGCTTATGCCCATCAATGCTCTAATACACCTTGAACCTGGGCTGCACTGTTTGTGTGTTAGGTTGGTTTTGACAACCCATTTAATTTCTTAAACTATCAAATTTTATTTCATTGTAGATCCATGTCACTTCTTTGGATTATGGTTTTCTATTGATATCTCTGAGTTCCATTTCTTTTATTGATATAAATGGTCATCGTTCTTTGCTTTTGTTTTGATTTATACCTAACAGGCATTACAAAGCCCAAGGCACTGATTTTCTAGACTGCTTTTTAGTTCACTGATTTCCTAACTCCCTGTGAATTTCTTCTTAAAAATTTTATGTTCATATAATGGTTTTGACATTGTGCTGTCCCTTTTTGATTTCTGAATCTTAATTTTTCCAATCAATGATATTTCAAAATGACTAAAGTGACGTTATCCAGTCTCTGTTTGTGCTTGGTCATAGTTCTAATTTTTACCTTCCTTCCTTCCTCCCTTCCTTCCTTCCTTTCTTCCTTTATTTTGTTTTTCTGTTATGCATTGGAATCAATTTTGGTGTTGGAACCAAATACTCCCCTCCATTTTTTTTTAATATACTGGCCTCTTGTAGTTTTGAAAAGGTTACTTAACCTTTGCAAACTTCCGCGTCTTCAGCAGTAAAATGTGGTATAGAATCTCAATCCCACAGGCTTGTTGTATCAAGTAAAGGCAGGAAAATACATGATTCTAGTGACATAGTGACTCAGGAAAGTTTTATTATTTCTCCTTCCTTACAGAGGTGGTTGGCATCACTGAAATCTGATAAATACACCTGCTGAAAGATGGAATACTGGTTGTTGTTAATGTGCTTCCTCGCCAAAACACAGGTTTAGTAAGCTTCCAGCTTTAGGTTGACTACTATCCTTAAGGGAGGGAAGGAGAGAGGGAGGGAGAGAGAGAGAGAGAGAGAGAAGCAATTGAGATATATTGGGCCTGTTATGAATGGGAAAGTCCATTTCTGGTGCTCTTATTCAATAATGTAGAATTATTTCTTTTTTTATAATTTTTATTTTTTTTATTTGAGAGAGAGAGAGAGAGAGAGAGAGAGAGAGAGAGAGAGAGAGAGACTGATTTGTTGTTCCACTTATTTATCCATTCATTGGTTGCTTCTGTGTATGTGCCCTGACCAGGGATCAAACCTGCAACCTTGGTATATTGGGACGATGCTCTAAGCCACTGAGCTATTTGTTGGCCAGGGCTCAGTGATTACTAGGATATGATTTTCTTAACACTAACAAAGCCAGCAATTGTTCATCATTAGAATTGTCCCACAAAATAATAAATTTCCTTGGGACATGATGATTTTTCTGATATAAAAGCATTACAGTAGAAGCTAAGCGACATTTGCTGGGTTTATTATGAAAAGAAATGACTCTTACCATTGATGAGAGGTTGGACTCTGGTCCTACACATCTCTGAATTTCTGAGATCAATGAATCTGGGGATATGTGAAGATGCTATAATCAGTTTGCTGTGTGCAGGTCTTTTACCTCTTTGGTTAAATTTATCCCTAGGTACCTTTTTTGTCCTTGTTGCAATAGTAAATGGGATTTTCCTAGTTTCTCTTTTGGTAGATGAATGGGTAACAAAGCTGTGGTACATTTACACAGTGGAATACTATGCAGCCATAAAAAGGAAATCTTATTTTTTTTTTTTTTTGTGACATCATGGATGGACTTGGAGGGTATTATACTAAGTAAAATAAGCCACTCAGTGAAAGGCAAGCACCACATGATTTCACTCATATGTGGAATCTAATGCACAAAATAAACTTACAAGCAAAGTGGAAATAGACTCATGGATTCAGAGAACAGACTGAAAGCTGTCAGAGGGGAGGAGTGAGAGGAAGGCTGGATGTAAGAAGGTGAGGATATTAGCCAAAGAACACATATACATAGCCCATGGACACAGACAACAGTGTGGTGATGGCCAGAGGGTGAGTGGAGGTGGGTCAAGTGAGGGGCAGGAAACGGGGACATCGGTAATAGTGTCAGCAATAAAAATACAGTAAAAAATGTCTCCCCCATCCCAGCAGGCCTGGGAGTTCTCCCATGGTAGTCACATTTTTTATGAAGATGTTAACTCTTGTGAAAAGTTGCCTGAAAAGGGTGAGGCAGGGCTAGAACTACACTTGGGCATGTATTTCCTTAAAATCCCCTAAATCCCATGACATGCAGCTGTGGGGCTGCACAAAAACACAATAGGTACTACCAGCCAGACAATATGGGGACAGGCAGCTAACTGGCTAGGCACTATCATGAGTTACAGCTGGAATCTCCAGAGTCAGCTGCCATGGCGAGAGGCAGCCATTATCACTTGAGGAACAATTATCTGGAGTAGCAGCCACTATTGCAAGAGGCAGCTACAGGGTCCGGAATATGTCAGGACCAGCAGCTACAGGGCCATTTCCATGATGGGTAATAATAAGGGGGAAAATACAATATGGTCTTGAATGGAAAGAGCCTAATTTGTTTTTAATCCAATATTTGTTTATGTTATATTTACTATAACAACACATAGCAAGTTTGTAAGAGAAAACACACACACACACACACACACACACACACACAAGAATCCCCTAAAATCTGGAGGAACTAGAAGCAGAGTCAGAGGCCAAGACCCTGCCCGGCCTGTCCCTGACAGGTGGACAATGAGCCTTATGGAGCTGCTGCAGGGATGGGAGCCTACTACCCAGCAGTGCCTCCCTCCATGTGCCCAGCCCACTCTGGGTATAGACAGCCCTGTTATTAGAATGATTTCTATTTTATTGAGACTTCATTCCCTATAATTATGACTTCATTTCCTATAATTATGAGGAACTTCATTCCCTATAATTATGACCTTTGATTCGTGATTTACCTTAACATACATATGTCTAATTCTAAATGTATACACTGAGCTGGTCTTTCCTTGGCCAAGAATTAGCCCCTCCGGGTCCTGAAAATTGACTTGGTGATTTTCATGATAAACATGTAGAATGACTATGCTAATTAAGAAGCAGGTTGGAATGAGACTCCCTGGGGGTGAGGAGAGGAGTGGAGGAGGACATCAGCTCTGGCAGGGGCACCAGGGAGTTAGCAAGCAACAGAGGGACTGGAACCTCAAGACAGGCCAAAAAAGCGTTCAGTGGGCCCTCCCTCCCTGCTTTCCCTGTGTCTCTCCCATCCTGGCATCCGGGCATCAGTAACTGAGCATTGGGCTAGAAGTTGGGAAATTTAGCTCTGCTCCCAGCCTATCTTTACTTGGGAAGATCGTTTAAGCTCTTTGTACCTCATTTTATTCACCTTAAAACTGGGTTAATTATTAGTCTTTCCACTTTATAGGACTGTGTTAAGAATCAAATGGGATAATGCACAGGAATTGCAGAAGGGATAAAGGGCTCTAGGCATAGGTATTAGGTAACATAACCTGTCTTGGCTTCTACTTTATCTTTCATCCTTTAGTTTTCTTTGCACTATGTAAAAGCTTATTTACAATCTCATTTATACATTTTGAGGTACTTCATATCATTTTTAAAATATGGTGTGGAGTAAATATAAACTTATACAAAAATTTTTAAAAAATCAGTTTGCTGTGATTACAAATGCTTTACATGCAGAATTCCATCTCAGGCTCATACAATTTTTATTTGTTTTTAATTGCAATGAGTCTACATTCTCACTCTCATTCCCTGCTGGTAGAAATGTAGAGAGAAACAACCACTACAGAAAGCAGAAGGGTGATTCCTCAAAAAATTAAGAATAGAGCTACCATACGACCCAGTAATCCCTCTCCTAGGTATATACTCAAAAACTTTGAAATCATGTACTCACAAAGATAGATGCACCCCTATGTTCATTACAGCATTATTCACAGTGGCCAAGACATGGAAACAATCAAAGTGTCCTGCAATAGAGGACTGGGTAAATAAGATGTGGTACATGTACACAATGGAATACTACTCAGCCATAAGAAAGGATGAAATAGCCCCATTGCAACAACATGGATAGACCTTGAGAATATTATGTTAAGTGAAATAATTCAATCAGAAAAAAGCTAAGAACCATATGATTTCACTCATATGTGGGATATAAAACTGAAATGTGTGAACACAAACAATACTGTGGTGGTTGCCAGAGGGAAGGGGGCGGTAGGCACATTGTATAATATATAGATCTTGTTGCATAGAAACCCACACCTGAAACCTATATGTTCATTTGACCAATGTCACCCAATACATTTAATAAAAAACCATGAAGATCTAATTGACATGATTATCTATATTCCACCAAAAGTGATAACTGATCTGAAGATAAGCTACTAAGAAACAGTCACCTACATCCTATCTAATAAAGAGGGAATATGCTAATTGATCCTCATGCCATTGCAAAGATGGTGGTGCCCATAGCCAATAAGGAGGGAATATGCTAATTGACTGCCCTGCCTTCAAAGATGGCGGCGCCCACAGCCACAAGATGGCAGCGCCATGTCTCTTCAGTCATGCCAGGGCAGCTGGTGTGCGGCCATTCTGTGCACCTGCCTCCAGAGTCCCCCAGTCCCCACAGCCCCCCAGTTGCCCAGGGCCGGCCCAAGGTGCAGGCAAGCCTCAGATGGTGGCTGCCCAGCCACCCAGGGCTGCCTGAGGCTCAGGTAACCAGGGCCGGCCGAGGCTTGCACTGCTGGCAGTGGCAGCAGCAGAGGTGTGATGGGGTGTTGCCTTCCCCTGATCGCCAGGTCACCTCCCACCCCTGAGGGCTCCTGGACTGTTAGAGGGAGCAGGCCGAGCTGAGAACCCCCCGTCCAGTGCATGAATTTTCATGCACTGGGCCTCTAGTATCTTATAAAAACACAAATTGGAATACATTACGACTCAATGTCTATGTTTACAACAAAAGATGTTCTAAATTAGTATGATGCCATATGACAAGAATAATCTTAATTTAAAATATTATTTATCACTTAAAATAATAAAATATTATATATCTATCTATACCTTAATCTTATTTAAGAACTTACCAGTAAAGATATGTATTTTCAAAAATATTTTGTAGTTAGGAATTTAAAACTTTATAAAATAATCATACATAATAAATATTTAAAAGTGCCAGGGGTGGAGGGGGTCAATGGGGGAATAAAGAGGGGACATCTGTAATACTTTCAACAATAAAGATAAATTTTTTAAAAGTACCAGTACAATTAGAGTATTGTCAGATATTTATGAAATATTCCATTCTGTTTATTATTGTTATCATGTAAAGTTTCTGGGTAGATTTTTCACTAAATTTAGTGGGGCCATTTAACATTGTCTCCTATAAAATACAGGCTGCATGACATGTGCCAAAGTCACTTTTGGGCACCCTGGTGCCATCCTCTGCAGCAGTTAAAGTAGAGGTACAGAAAATTGTCTGTTTGCCTGTCCATCAAGAGAGACATGCTGTGTGTTAAGGTACTATACAAAATAACAGAGGTTTTAAATACTAACCCCAAATAATAAACCACAAAGGCAGCTGTCCTAAATTGTAAACAGTGTTTGCCATGGAGGTGTTTTCCAGATGACAACGTTTATGCATCATGCATAGCTGGGAAGTCATAGAGAGAGGAGAAATACCTCTACAGGGATTTCTAAATTTGAAATTGGTTAATGATTCTCATCAATGAGCAGGAGACCAGTGAGCAGTGATTAAATTGAGTTCACTTTTCTATAAACCATTTAAGGTCAAGGATCACATTGATGTGGCTAGAATTTGGAAATATTCCTGCCACGTATTTGCTTGTTTACTGTGTCAGATATTGGAGGTATGTCAGTTTCACACTGCTAGAAGGCCATGTTGTTCTCACAGCAAGCTTAATTATTTAATCTTCAAAGTGAACTGATCCTGAAGTTTGTAAACATTATACCTTCACAGGCTTAAACGCACATATTAGGATAGGACTTATATGAAGACATTTTTTCTAAAAAATTATTTGCAGTGTGAGAATTATAGATTCATAGCTAGTGAGTTATTCACTGGGAGGCTTTCTATATGCTCATCCAACAATTATTTTTTTAATATATTTTATTGATATTTTACAGAGAGGAAGGGAGAGGGATAGAGAGTTAGAAACATCTATGAGAGAGAAACATCAATCAGCTGCCTCCTGCATACCCCCTACTGGGGATGTGCCCGCAACCAAGGTACATGCCCTTGACCGGAATTGAACCTGGGACCTTTCAGTCCCCAGGTCGATGCTCTATCCACTGAGCCAAACCAGTTAGGGCCAACAATTAATTTTAAGATAATTCAATTGCCCATCGAATGACTTAGACCAATTTAAGAGGGCTTGTAGACTTACAGACATTATTTAGTCACACTTATTACTTATAGACACAATTTAGTCACACATTACTGCTAAGTAGGAGAGACTTGTTATCTTGAAGTATGTAGAGGAAAGGTCAGCCTAATGAATTGCCTTTAAATACATTGAATATGTCACGGGTGATTCACTTATAGATAACTAGCTGACAATGGGAAAGCAGGACTGCTTTGAGGCTTCTCCTGGCATTCCCTCTTACCAATATTCTCCCTTCTCTCCATGTTTGTCTTGAATTTTATGAGAGCACAGTGGGTGAAATCCTCAGAGCAGATTCCGAGCAATCCAGCTCCCTATCCAGCACCAATTACTAATGATCCAGAGGATACCGGCAAATCTCAAGTACAGATGAAACAGTCCTTTCTGGAAAACATGGAAACCAATGCACACCATTCAACCGTGTCCTCTTTTTCTCAGGATATCTTTGTTCACAAAGAGGTCCACTTAATTTTGGGATGAAATCTCTTTTGTATACTGGTAATTATGTTATTTACTAGTACTAATCCCAATTCTCCAGGCAGCCCTGCAGCATAGAACAGCCATGCTGGGTTAGTTTACAGTATTGCAATTCAACTCTCCAGATATATTCCTATATATAACTATTGAAAAGATAAGGATTTCTCTCTTCTATATAAACACCCTATTATGTTCATAAGGGAGCTTGAGTCAAGGTCAAGAGCATATTTACAAAAGAGATCTGGTTGAGGTTGCTTCTTCCCCTGAACTTTCCCAATAGGAAAAGGACGAGTCTCATGCCCTTTTATTTCCAAGTTCCCACACTATTAATTCTCTTATGTTGATGTATCCATTTTCCTATGAATTCCCAAAGGAAATTGTACAGCAGCAGTATATCCTTTTTTTTTAAATGTTGCTCCTATAGAAATTGATAGGAACTTTACCATAAGTTCTGAAATGTTATCAAATTGTAAATTCCTTAAAAAGAGATAAAATGTAATGAAAATGATATTGTGCTCTAGTTGAACCTAAGTTTGACTTTAAATTTCATAGTTTACTTGCTTGTTAGCAGCAGGAAAATTATTTAAGTTTTGTGAGCAGTGATTTCCTCATATGATATATAAAATAAAAATGGTAGTACAGTGTTCTTGGGGGTTTAGGACAAACAAGTTGCACAAAAGTGCTGACAGTGCTCTGCGTGTAGCAAGTGCTCAGTAAACACTTATTTTCTTTGCTTTGTGAAGTTCATCAGATCTCAGATTTTCCTCTCTGACCAATGATATTGCACATTTTTCTCAGAATATTCTTAGATGCCATTCATTGTTCATGCGGTCTGCTCTAGTTTGTATTTTGACTGTTATCTTCCTTCAAATCAGGTAATGTTTCTTGTACTCAACACGAAGTCAGGATTCTGAGGAATGTCAAATTAAGATATTTAAGGTCATTATTGCTTTATAGTCACTTTTCCTTACTCTATTACAGTGTAAAAGATGTTTATATTTTCTTCTCTTGAAAAAGCCTTCATAGTTACAATTACAAATGTATTTTAGAAAAAGTTGGAGTATAAATAAGTATATACTATTTAAAAGAATGAAAAGAATAAATCCCTTTGATGTGCAACAAGGGAAATTTTGTGGGCTCCATTTAAAAATATATTTTTCTCATATTTATTTTTGTTTTTTATTATTTTTTCTATCACCATTTCTCATATTTAAATATAATTTATGAAGCCATATTGGCTAGTGTAATAAGATTAACCTATTTAGTTAACACTTTTCTGATCACATTATCATTGATTGAAATTACATAATTAATAATTAACAAATATGTGTTTAAAATATGTTATCTCTTCTTGTATGCATATATCCATAACCCATGGACATAGACAATAGGGTGATGAAGGCCTGGGATGGTGGGTATGGGCAGGCTAGATGGGATCAATGGGGGAAATGGGACATATGTAATATTTTAACAACAAAGATTTAATTAAAACAAAACAAAAAATTAATAAAATATGTTATCTCTTAAGAACATGTGCTATAGCATATAGAAGTTAGAAGAAACTATGTTATAAAGATTGTCTTTCTCTCAGAGAGCAATGCAACATGGTATAGATTCAAGGGATAAAAATGTTAAAAATAAAATGAAATAACCAACACCACAAACCACAGATGATTCCAACCCATAAGATCAATTTTCTAAAAAAATATATCAATATTGTATTACAGAAAGAAACATGGAAATCTTGGGGTATTACATACAAGAGCAAACTAACATGGTCAGTTGCAATTACCTAGAAAGTTTCAAGGAAAAGAAAGCTCCTGAAGGGTAGATCACAGAAGGGGAGATTCAAGAGCAGGGAAGAGAAAAATACCCTTGATAATAATGAAGGAAAGAGGTATTCATGGAATGTGACAAGAGCCTTTTGTAGAACTATATGGGAACATTAAGGTCAGACAGATTATTCAGACATTAAAATATGAAGCTAAAATTTGAATTTATCCTCTGTCATATTAGCGAAAAGAATGTTCTCTCTCCTGCTGTTGGTCTGGTTCAGTCGTTGGCAAACTGCGGCTCGTGAGCCGCGGTTTGCTGCTCTGTTGACTAATGAGTTTGCCGACCACTGGGATAGGGGCTTAATCACAAGGAACAACAACAGCCTGTAATTATTGGAATCGAAAGTCTAGGTCAGTGGTCGGCAAACTCATTAGTCAACAGAGCAGCAAACCGCAGCTCGCGAGCCGCATGTGGCTCGCAAGCTGCAGTTTGCCAACCACTGGTCTTGTTAGTTACCAGAAGTTTTATATTCCTGGGGCACATTAGAGGTGACTCGTGACTTTTAATAGTTTTAAAAGGAAATATTAGATCATATGTAATTCAATGCGCAGGTAATGAATTAATGGAAAATTGGCAGTATTTTAGTCTCAAACTTTTGTCTCTACACATTGCTTTGATTTTATTTTGTACTAGAGGCCTGATGCAGGGATTCGTGCACCAGTGGGGTCCCTCAGCCTGGCCTGCAGGGATCGGGCCAAAACCAGCTCTCCGACATCCCCCTGAGGGGTCCTGGATTGTGAGAGGGCAGTTCTCGGGTGACACACCCCAGAATCGGGCTTCCCTCCTCTCTGGTTCTGTGTGCATCACCCGAGAACCGCAGCTGCCAAGTCACTGCAGCTCAGCAGCCGCTGCATTGAGCATCTACCCCTTGGTGGTCAGTGTGTGTCATAGCTACCAATCTTTCGGTTGAATGGTCAGATGGTTGCTTAGGCTTTTACATATAGATTAGTAAATGACAGACTGAGGTAATGAGAAGTTAAAAGATTTGAAACCCCTTTTCTCATCTACTATATACATACTATAATGAAAGCAACATATGCTTCATATAACTTGTTTCTAACTGTAACATTTTCTAACACAGTGTGTTACCCCATGTTGTGAGATACTTAGATGAATGATGTATTACACAGTCTTGGAGGAAAAACACAAAATACATAAGCTCTTCATCTATTATCTGTTCAGAGTTCCAATTTTATTCAAACCTATTAAGATTAGATTTCTCTCTTTTTTTTTTTCAAAAAAATAGCACAACTTAGTCATAAACTTTTAAAAAGATTATTTTAAAAGTTGTAGGGATAGCTTTGATAGATGTTACAAAATTAACCTAAAACATTATATTAAAATTATAACTGAATGAAAAGCAAATAAAACAAATTTCAGGGATTTTAAATAGTTGCATGAGAAAATATGAGGGAGACACAGCCTTCATACAAATTTATTTATGGTAACTGTAGTGGATTCTATAAACACATAATCTCTTAATTCATGTACGTGACACTTATTATGTATGCTGTTGGTCTTTTTAAAATTTTAGTTTTGTAATAATCCCTGTTTAGTTTTGTATATCCTATATAATAAAGAGCTAATATGCTAATTAGACTGGACAGCGGAATGACCTTCCAGAATGACCTGCCGGAACAACCAGTGGGCAGGGGGCAGGGCCAGCGAGCCTGCACCACCAGGCCAGCCATGGCAGTCCCGGTACTGCACCTTCACAGAGGTGGCCACAGGGGAGTGGGCCTAAGCCGCAGTCGGACATCCCTGGGGGATTGGGCCTAAGCTGGCAGGTGGACATCTGCTGAGGGGTCCTGGACTGCGAGCACCCCTCCAGGCTGAGCAACCCCCCCCCCCACAAGTGCATGAATTTTTGTGCACCGGGCCTCTAGTTTAATAATATTAGTTAATATTACTCTCCACATCTCCTGATAGAAAGAATATACCTGGTTCTGGTATTTCTGCAATTTAAAGTTTTTTTAAAGTTAGAACTTTAATGATAAAATAAGTGTTTTAGATTAATAATAGCCATCATTTACTACATGCAAATTAAGTTTTTTTCATCAACTTGAATAAATGGCATCTATTTTTTTAATATATATTTTATTGAATTTTTACAGAGAGGAAGAGAGAGGGATAGAGAGCCAGAAACATCGATGAGAGAGAAACATCGATCAGCTGCCTCCTGCACACCCCCCACTGGGGATGTGCCCGCAACCAAGGCACATGCCCTTGACCGGAATCGAACCTGGGACCCTTCAGTCCGCAGGCCGACTCTCTATCCACTAAGCCAAACCGATCAGGGAAAATGGCATCTATTTTGATTATGATAACATAGTTACAGGCCAGGCACTGTGCTAAACTTCCTACATAAATTAGGTCAGTTAATTGTTTAATTCAGCTAAGTAGATGCCATAAACCCCATTTTACAAGTGTGAAGAAGAAAGAATAAGTAACTCACCATTTTATAAGTAGCAAGAAAGAGTCAGAAACCAAATGTGCAATCAAATCTTAGTTTCTTTCAGGGATGTCCTCTCCCTTTTATGGCCAATCCCACCTAAGGTCTTTGTATATTTTTAAATATTTTACCACAAATGTTCTTAACCAGGGTTTGCTGCAGTGCCTTCTTTGCTTGTTCACGTCATTGACTATTTATATCCTACTCTTGTTGTTCATACCCTTAACTTTCTGTTGTCTTCCTCGGTGCTATTTCTTTTCTGTATTCATCCCATTTGTAACAGCATGATAGTTTGAAGGGTATAACCTTCTACTTGATTACAAAGTATAAAGGGGATTGTTCTGCCTGTTGAATGCCTGGTAATTTGTGGTGGATGTTTCACTATTTCATTTAACTTTATGTCTCTTATTTATTTGGTATCAGCAAATACCACTCAAACCGTAATAGCTGTGACTACTGGAAGAGTATATTGGGAAAGATGACTCTTTCTGAAATGAGAAGTGACCACTTCCTCTGTGCACTAGGAGGGTGACTACACACCTCTGATGAGGCCAGCTTTACATGAGAAATAATTACTCAATAGTGATTATTTCTTTTTCTTTTAAAATCCTTTCTGTTAGCCCTAGCCGGTTTGGCTCAGTGGATAGAGTGTCCAGCCTGCTGACTGAAGGGTCGCAGGTTCAATTCCGGTCAAGGGCACATACCTGAAACCAATCTCACATGGATGTTTCTCTCTCTGTCTCTCACCCTGCACTCTCTCTAAAAATCAATGGAAAAATAACCTTCTGTGAGGATTAACATAAATAAATAAATAAATAAATAAATAAATAAATAAATAAATAAATAAGTAAATACATACATACATACATACATACATAAATACATACATAAATACATACATAAATACATAAATAAAATCCTTTCTGTTTTTCACTTCAGAACATACCTATTGCCTATTATTCTTAAATGACAGAGTCAAGCACACCATATTCCTGGTCTGTGACCCTCAGAATTGCTAAGTTTGCATATTTCTGGGAACCATGTATGTGCAGAAGGCTAAGTCTGCAGCTCAGTGAAAGATGGTGTTGGCAGTGGGGAGTGGAGAAACCAAGCCCTTCTTTGCCCTTCAGTTTTCTATCATTTAGTTTAGGAGAAAGACATAAAATAACCCAAAATAAGTTACAGCAAGACTACAATATTCATGAACTCACTAGAGGCTTTAAAATATAGAAGAATATATGTTCATATATCTAATACATATACATATATACATTTTAAAATATATACATACCTTAACACATATTATATTAATTATAATATAACTAGAGGCCTGGTGCATGATATTTGTGCACTTGGAGGGGGGGGTCCCTCAGCCTGCCCTGTGCCCTCTCACAGTGTGGGAGCCCCACAATTGATTGCCCAAAGAGGTAGGCCCGCCCACCCATCCGGGGCTCCTTGATGGATTGCCCCAAAGAGGTAGGCCAGAGCTGGGGGTCCCGCCTCTGTGGCACACGGAGCCACATGACCCGCCTCCTCTGCATGAGGCAGCAGGGATTCCCCGCTGTGACTCACCTCCTCTGTGCAAGGCGGCACAGCCACGGGACCCCCAGGCCTTGTTGTGTGAGGTGGCCGCCAGGCCCTTCCTCCACTGTGCGTGTAGCCATCTTGTGACAGTGTGAGGGCATCACAGCGTCAGGGCATGACGACCACCTAGACTACTATTAGTATAGGTTATACTATAACTACAATATAGCATAATTATAATTAATAGAATATATAATAACAATATAATTGTATAATAATCCTATATAATAAAAGGCTGATATGCAAATTGATCCAACGGTTGAATGACAGGTCGCTATGATGTGCACTGACCACCAGGGGGCAGACACTCAATGCAGGAGCTGCCCCCTGGTGGTCAGTGTGCTCCCACAGGGGGTGTACTGCTCAGCCAGAAGCCAGGCTCATGGCTGGCGAGCACAGCAGTAGTGTAATGAGCCTAAGCTGTCAGTAGGAACTTCCCCCAAGTGTTCCAGGGTTGCGAGAGGGCATAGGCTGGGCTGAGGGCCCCCACCCCAGTGCACGAATTTTGTGCACCGGGCCTCTAGTCATAATATAATATAGAATATACTGTATTTTTATTATATTTCTTCATTATCACATATTACCTATTCCTATCACCTAACTAATATTTTACCTATTTCCCTACTAAGCCTAATTTATCTAATCCTAATTTATAAAAACCCAGGGTTCATAACATCCAAAACAACCAAGGCTCGACCGACCAGCTGCTGCCACTGACTGCCAAGGGGGCTGCGGCTCAGGCCCGGAGAAAGGCCCAAGGAGAGAGGCAGGGTCTGATCCGTAGCCTCTGTGGCAGCTGTTGATCAGCACTTGCCTCTTTCTTTCACTCTGGGCCTGGCCAGCAGCTGCACCTCTCTTTCTCTCAGGCCTCCCCTGGGGCTGCTGATCAGCCCTGCCTCTCTGTTGATAGGCCTGGAGATGCTGACTGGCATAGAAACCGACCAATCAGAACCAAATCTGGGTGACGTGTGAGGAGCCAATGGCTGCATAGGAGGCAGAGCTTTTGACTCTGACTGGCATAGAAACCAACCAATCAGAACCAAATCTGGGTGAAGTATGAGGAGCCAATGGCTGCCTAGGAGGCAGAGCTTTTGACACTGACTGGCATAGAAACTGACCAATCAGAACCTAATCTGGGTGAACTGCGAAGGCAGAACCTAAGGTGGGGGCTGAGGAGGGGTTTTAAGGGCAACAGCTATTTGGTGTAAGGTGTAAAAAAGTGGTTCAATTTTTTAATGTCCAGTTTGGCAGTACAGTGCATATGACTGGCTATCAGTCCAGATATAGGGATTATGTATTTTTGTCTTCCAAGAGCATCTCCTCCTGCTGAAAAAGGATTTCCCCCACATTTAAGCAATCCTATCCTGTATCATCTATCTATATTACTAAAAGGGTAATATACTAATTAGGCCGGGTCAACCGGCCATCTTCCAGATGTCCGACTTCCTTCCGGACAAAGCCCATGGTGGTGGGGGCTGAGGCAGAGGCAGTTAGGGGCAATCAGGCCGGCAGGGGAGGGCAGTTTGGGGTGAGATCAGGCTGGCAGAGGAGGGCAGTTGGGGGCAACCAGGCCAGCAAGGGAGGGCAGTTGGTGGCGAGATCAGGCCGGCAGGGGAGGGCCTTTGGGGGCGAGATCAGGCCAGCAGGGGAGGGCAGTTAGGGGCAATCAGGCAGGCAGAGGCAGTTAGGGGTGATCATGATGGCAGGGGAGAGCAGTTGGGGGCGAGATCAGGCCGGCAGGGGAGTGCAGTTGGGGGCGAGATCAGGCCGGCAAGGGAGGGCAGTTAGGGGTGATCAGGTAGGCAGCAGCAATTGGGGGCGAGATCAGGGCAGCAGGGGAGAGCAATTGGGGGCGAGATCAGGCCAGCAGGGCAGAGCAGTTATGGGTGATCAGGCAGCAGGCAGAGGCAGTTAGGGGTGATCAGGCAGGCAGGCAGGTGAGTGGTTAGGAGCCAGCGGTCCCAGACTGCGAGAAGGATGTCCAACTGATGGTTTAGGCCTGATCCCCGGGCCTAAACCGGAGGTCGACATCCCCTGAGGGGGTCCCCAATTGGAGAGGGTGCAGGCTGGGCTGAGAGGAACTCCCTCTCCCCACCCGTACATGAATTTCGTGCACTGGGCCACTAGTATCTAATATAATATATGGACTATCCTAGGATAATATATGTAATATCCTTAACATATGAAATAGATCCCAACCAGGTAATCCTCAACAATGGTCCAGGTTTACATCCAGGCATGAAACAAGTGCTGCTACCTCCAGTTATGGCCTTTGGTGATTGGCCTCACCTCCATTTCTGCACCATGAGGTACCTTTGTAACTAGCTTTGGTGAAGATGCCTGTGGGTATTTTTTTCTTTTTCTCTTTTTGATTATTGGCAATTTCCTTAAAAAAAAAAAAAAAAAAAAAAGCATTGCTTGTACTTTAAACAGAAGAAGGAAAGTCAACATTGGCCTTATCATAATTTCAAGTAATTAATAAGAAGCAATTTGTTCACTTTATTGTTATTTAGTTGATCTAAAATTATCAATTATTAATGGGAAAATAAAATAGCCTCAGTGACAAAATTACAAAAACATATTTATCTGTAGTTAAAAAATTATGATATGTTTATAAGTTTAAAGGACTCAAATTGATCATATTTTCAGGTTTGGGAGTCATACTTCCAAGAATCTATCTTGAGAAAAATTATTAGGAATGGTGATGACAATTTATGCACAAATTTATTAATTCTAACTTATAATAGTAAAAAATCAGAAACAAAGTGAAGGCCCCTAAACAGAGAAATGGTTAAAATAGTACTTTACTATTTGGTTTACAATTGTAAAGTTGGCCTTATGGGACATGAATAGTAATCCCTACCAGTGTGTGGAGGAAGTGGTCATTTTGTGTAGAGCCAAGATTCATGAACATCTGAGGGAGTTCTTAGGGAAAAATAAAACCATATTATAATTAGTTTTGAGATAAATGGTGAAGTGCCTAATAGATTGGACAGAAAAAAGATTGGTCAAAGAAGCCTAAAATAAGAAGGACTGAAATGAAACCCTTTTAACTAAAAGTGAGTCATGGTGGGTAGTCATGTCCTAGGCCAAAATCTTCCTTGACAAAGGTCAATCTTTACCTAAACTGAGCCTTCCTATTGTCTTTTTTGCACCTATGATAACATACCTTTGGAAGGTCAGAGTAATCCCATTTTTTTAGACTCCTCCGGGTACAACCACCCACCAGAACAGGAGACCACAGAACCCCTCATTGTTATCTTGTTTTCCCACACACAATCTCTGTGTACTGAAAATATTAATTGTTAATTATCCTATATTCACCAATGCAAAAGAAGTATGTCTCTCTCCATTTTACCTTTTTATCCAATCCCAGAGATTTCTCCACTTTGCTTTCTACCCCGTCTCCCTAATCTATTACCGATGAATTTCATGTAACCCTTTATATGTCTCCTCCTTTGATTGTAATGTATAAAATACATTAATTTTATACATTATTAATTTTATACAGAATTAAAACTGCCATTCTCTGAAGCATTTTCTGAATCTCTTGAGATTGGTTCAAATAAACTCATAAAAATTCTCTAAAAGAAAAGGCTGGAGCAACAATGATTTGCCGAGAATTCAAGAAAAAAAAATGACAAGGCATTACCTTGCTATGGCAAATAGTGGAACAGGGCTTGTGAGTCAAATGGGGTTAGTGTTTCCAAATACAGCACAGGGCCTCTTGAGCTTGTCTGATACAGACATCCTGGCTGCAAGAAGCTCTCTGGGGGAAATGGTACTGTATCATTTCTGAGCCAGCTAGATGAATGAATACAGCAGCTCACCATGGAAAATTTGAACATGTACATTAAAAAAAAATCTGGTTACGTGTTTACCTGTTATGTTTATTTTAAATTTAGTTACAAACGTATTTAAAAATAGTCTGGCCGAAACCGGTTTGGCTCAGTGGATAGAGCGTCGGCCTGCGGACTGAAGGGTCCCGGGTTCGATTCCGGTCAAGGGCATGTACCTTGGTTGCGGGCACATCCCCAGTGGGGAGTGTGCAGGAGGCAGCTGATCGATGTTTCTCTCTCATCGATGTTTCTAGCTCTCTATCCCTCTCCCTTCCTCTCTGTAAAAAATATCAATAAAATATATTAAAAAAAAATAGTCTGTTAAGCAATGTATTACTATAAAAAGGTAGTTTTCTACTATCACATTTTATGAGTTAATTTTACTCAAACTCTTCTCTTTAAATTTTGATACCAGTATTTTGTCATCATTATAGCCAATTTTTGAGTCATCTATTACAGTTTTAATAGCACTTTATCTTCAATTCTCATTCAAGTTGTTTTAAGCACTGCACTTTTTAAAGTATGTATATGATACAATTTCTGGAAATTTTACCTAATTTCCTAAATGACAGGCAATAATTTATAAAACATTACATTTTGATTTTTTTCAAGAATCTCCTTGTCCTGATATGCACAGGGTGATTAATTTTAAACTCATCGTGTGTATAGTGAAATCCAACATTTGTAAGCAAAAGCTTAAATAACTGAAAATATTTACCACATATCTATTAAATGTTTTTCCCATTGTTTTACCTATTTTGTGACTGAGAACAGGGGAGTTTATATGACTACGAGAAAGAAAATGGATATATATTTCTCTCAATTCGAAGTGGGTAGAAGATGATTTCTGATTTTTCTGACAGGGATTGAAAATGATTGTTATTTGCCAAATCAGTAGCTAAACATCAGGTACCCAACAAACCTGTTGAGCTGTTCTAATGAAGGTGCCACATCCAGCTCAGCAGCTGTGACTGGGGCCTCCACTTGGTTAAGTTTATCTCATCTCAGGGTATTTACATCCCAACTCTTAAGAAACATTGAGCCCTGGCCAGTGTGACTCAGTTGGTTAAGCTTTGTCCAAAAGGTCCTAGTTCACTTCCCAGTCAGGGCACATGACTGGGTCAATCCTCAGTAGGTGGCATGCAGGAGGCAGCTAATAGATGTTTCTGTCTTTCTCTCTTCTTCCCCCTCCCTTCATCTTCTTTCCTCTACCTCTAAAATCAATAAAAACATCCTATATAATAAAGAACTAATATGCTAATTAGAACAAACAGCAGAACGACCCTCCAGATGACCTTCTGGACGAAGCTGGGGATGTGAGGGCTGGCCAGGGCAGCCGGGGCTGCGAGGGCCAAGCCCCTTGCACAAATTTCGTGCATTGGGCCTCTAGTCCTATATAATAAAAGAGTAATATGCAAATTAACATCACTCTGCTACACCTACAAGCCACGCCTATACCAGCCACGCCCACCAGCCAATCAGGAGCGAATATGCAAATAAACCCAACCAAGATGGCTACGGCCACAGAGAGCAGGAGGGAGGCTTGGGTTTTCCCGGTGATGGAGGAAGCCAAGCTTTCCGCCTGCCCTTGCCGGCCTAGGCCTCCACTCAAGGCTACAAAGTTTCAATGATAGAAGATACACAAACCCAAACAGAAATGGCGGCAGCCACGGAGCTGGAAAGAGCAGGAGGCTAAGGTTGCCCCCAATGATGGAGGAAGCCTAGCTTTCCACACACCCTGGCCAGCCCAGGCCTCTGCTTAAGGCTACAAAGTTTCAATTGTAGAAGATAAATAAACCCCAGATACTAGGGCCTCTGCTTGGGTCGCCAGGGCGCGTGGCCAGACTGCAAACCACCACAGGCCCCTCGCCCAGGCCGCCTCACACCCCAAGGGAACCCCCACTCTGATCCAGGACACCCTTCAGGGCAAACCAGCTGGCCCCACCCATGCACCAGGCCTCTATCCTATCTAATAAAAGAGTAATATGCAAATTGACCATCACTCCAACACACAAGATGGCTGCCCCCCATGTGGACACAAGATGGCTGCCTCAAGGGGTCCCAGATTGGAGAGGGTGCAGGCTGGGCTGAGGGACATCCCCCTCCGCCGTGCACGAATTTCGTGCACCGGGCCTCTAGTATATATATAAAGACACATAAATTTGTTGCTCTGTGTGTGGTGAAGGGGTGGTACAGATAATTTTCTGACACTTCCAATCCCTTCATACAAGCAGAAATGGGGTTTCAGTAGCAAGAGAAAGCCCTGTGTCAAAGAAATGTAGGTGATTGCAATTTGTAGGCTGACATAATTTAGAGTATGAATGAGAAGACGTGGGCATGGCCACAACAGAGCCTCTTCCACACCCTACACTCTATAATCAAGGTCTAATTCCCTCATATTGGCATCCACCTCACCCATTTCCATGAGATGCCAGGCATGCCCACATTTCTGCTCTTCCATGGTTAAGGTTGCTTCATCAGATGCACAATGTATTCAAGAAACGTAGATGCTAAACTATTTTTTAATATCTTGCTTGGAGAGGCAAGGTTTATCAAGAATAGAATTATTAATTTTTTTGACAAGTATAAGATTTTTTTTCATGCTATTTTATCATAGAAGTTGCTGTTTACTAAGGGAAGAAATGAAACTTGGTCTTCTTTTTTCTTTACCTTTTAAGGTAGAAATGATTATAATAGTCTATGAAAAGTTACCTATTCTTACACCAAATTCTCTAAAATATATGAATGTAAATAAATTTTGGGAATCATGACCATATAATTTGAAGCTTCTGGTGATATGCCATCAATGACTCTCAAAATGAGGGGCAAGGGGATGTGATATCTTCTAATGATAATGCAGTCTTTTTGAAAATGGATTAAAATAGAAGCCCATCAGTCCTAAATACTAGTAGTACCGGTATTGTCAGTCTTATGAGGCATAGTGGCTAAATAAGTAGCTATTAAAGACTGGATCAGCTTATTGATCTATGCAGTTGCATGAATTGTAAGTGTGAAGTTCATTTAGAAATGGTTCATTTATAAATGACTTAGCATAGCATATGAATACAGGAAAATAAAATATGCTGTTTCTATATTTTTGTTGCTAGAGTAATATGTTTTAAGTTGATCTATGCAGTTGCATGAATTGTAAGTGTAAAGTTCATTTATAAATAGTTCATTTATAAATGACTTAGCATAGCATATGAATACAGGAAAACAAAATATGCTGTTGCTATATTCTTGATGCTAGAGTAATATGTTCTAAGTTCAATTAACATAAATGCACTATATATAAAAATGTGTGTATTTATTTAGTGACTGACCAAGTTGTCATACACTTTATGATGCTGGTACTTAATGTCATTGGAAGACATATTTTTAATAATATCAAAGTCATACTGTTAAAAGAGAAGATCTTGAGTGATATTTAGGACAGGCAATGAGTCAGAATGCAACTGGGAAATTAAATCACTCTAATTACCTGAAATAGAATGTACTATAGGGAATTGTTACACAGGTGATGGATACACTGAAAATCCAAATAGCAGATGGTGAGCAATCCAAAATTTAGCAACATCAGGAAGCTGCAAAACCCCTAAACTAGAGCAAGCAAAGAAAGAAATGTTTACACCAAGGCCCAGGGGAAGAATTACCTACTGGTACAATGCTAGGCTTGTCTGGCAGTGACAGGAAATAATAAGGAGAGGAATTCATTGCTGGAGACCCCACCTAAGACCAGCAGCCAAGAGAGAAAAACCTAGCTTCTCCATGTCTTCCTTCTCCCCATCTCCCACTGTCCAGTCTTCCACCAGGGCCTACCATTGGGCAAACTAGCAAGAAGCAAGCTGGCATGGATGCCTAGGAAATGTCTACAGAGGAGAGGAGAAGAGAGGAGAAAAAGAGGCAAACATGTAGAAGCAAGAGCAAAGAATTGGCATGAGAAAGACATGACTTTCAACCAAAGGAAAGAACTAGATATATTTATATGGTACTATATGGTTTATGGATTGCAAGAAATAATAGAAGGTCTGGCTTAAGGGTCAGCTTCACTTTGCTGAGGATTATGTAGATAAGTCCAAATCTGAAGAACTTTGTTTTTGGTGCCATTTGAAAATACTGGGTTCAAGAGCAGAGATTGGCATGAAGAAGGCTGTCATGGTCACTGAAGAGCCCATAGGACAATGCCAATTAAGAAGAGCCCAGGCCCCTTTATTTTATTGGGTTGGATGTTGGAAGTCTTGATGAATTCAAGATGCCAAGCCAAGAAATGCTTTTTTGTCTGTGCCCAGTGAATAGAAATGGGAGTTATAAGTGAGATTTTCTTTTATGGGAAGAATAACAATCCTACCTAATAAAAGAGTAATATGCAAATTAACCATCATTCCACTATACCCACAAGCCATGCCCACCAGCCAATCAGGAGCAAGTATGCAACTTAACCCAACCAAGATGGCTGTGGCCACGGAGTGAGCAGGAGGCTTGGGTTTCCCCGGCAATGGAGGAAGTCAAGCTTTTCGCACACCCTAATTGGCCCAGGCCTCCACTTAAGGCTACAAAGTTTCAATTGTACAAGATAAATAAATCCCAGATACCAGGGCCTCCGCTTGGGTCGCCAGGGGGCGTGGCCGGCCTGCAAACCACCACAGGCCCCTCACCCAGGCTGCCCCACACCCCACAGGAACCCCCACTCTGATCTGGGACACCCTTCAGGGCAAACCAGCTGGCCCCCACCCGTGCACCAGGCCTCTATCCTATCTAATAAAAGAGTAATATGCAAATTGACCATCACTCCAACACACAAGATGGCTGCCCCCATGTGGTCAAAGATGGTTGCCCCCATGTGGACACAAGATGGCTGCCACAAGATGGCCAGCAGGGAAGGGCAGTTGGGAGGGACCAAGTCTGCAGGGGAGGGCAGTTGTGGGCGATCAGGCCAGCAAGGGAGGGCAGTTGGGAGGGACCAGGCCTGCAAGGGAGGAGAGTTGGGGGCAATCAAGCCTGCAGGTGAGAGCAGTTAGGGGTGACCAGGCTGGCAGAGGAGGGAAGTTGGGGGTGACCAGGCCTGCAGGGGAGGGCAGTTAGGGATGACCAGGCTGGCAGGGGAGCAGTTAGGCATCTATCAGGCTGTTAGGGGAGTGGTTAGGGGGTGATCAGGCTGGCAGGCAGAAGCGGTTAGGGGCAATCAGGAAGGCAGGCAGGTGAGCAGTTGGAGCCAGCAGTCCTAGATTGTGAGGGGGATGTCTGACTGCCCATTTAGGCCCGATCCAGGTAGGTTTGGGCCTAAACGGGCAGTCGGACATCCCTCGAGGGGTCTCTGATTAGAGAGGGTGCAGGCTGGGCTGAGGGACACACCCCCCATGCACAAATTTTGTGCACCAGGCCTCTAGTGTAATATAACAAGGGAAAAGTATATCACTGTCTCTATTATCAGAAACTAGCTTTTACAGTCAAAATGATCAACATTTTATTCATGGTTTAGTTTTGCATTGGAATCTGAAAGTCATTTAGAAATAGAAAATATATTTTAACAATTTTTCCTTTGAAATTAAATCATGTAAACATTATTTGAAATGATTAGAGATTTTGATAAATTGTATTACTGTTTCCAAGAATTTACTGCCCTTCCCTGTAGAAGGGTTATTGGCCTGGTTTCTTTGCAAGTCAGTGTGGATGGTAGTGTTCTCAGTGGAAAACAGGTTCTTCCACGGGATTGAGAGGAAATAAATCCAAGGATTCATGCACAGGAGATTGTGATGTGGCAAGGTTTATTTACGATGCAATATCAAAAGCATTCTCCTGCTGGCTTTTCAATGTCCCATCTCTCTCTGTCCCTCCATGGAAAAAGTTGGTCTGTTTCTTTCCCAGGCCTGCTTCATAGTCTTTTCGGGCCTGCCTATCTTCTGCAGGCCCCAGGTGGCCACTAGGCCCCCACTGTAATGTGCTCCCTTCTGGAAGAGAACATGAGTGGGGGTGGGGGGGTGAGGGGGGGGGAGAGAGAGAGAGAGAGAGATTTGTTCGCCTGGGTTATTTTTCAAAATAACCAATTAACTTCCCAAGATTTCACTGGCTTGCATTGGATTCCATGCCGTACCCCCTAAATAATAATCCCCTTCTCAGGTTAGACTGACAGTCCTCTTTGGTCAAGCACCTCCACTGCACCATTTTGATTTTATTGCCCATGTGTTTACCTCCCTCTTTGTTCTATCCCTTCCACCAGTGATCTGTGGGGAATGGACTGGTGGTTCCCTGGGGGAGTGTGAAGCTGTAGCTTCCCAGTGAAGCAAACAGGCCTCTGCTTCCCAGCTGAATATGACCAACAATGTCTGGCTCTGCTTTTGCTTCCTTTTCCATCAATAATGAGTTAAGGGTTATTGGCCTGGTTGCCTTTGCCAGTCAATGTGGTTGGTAGCATTGTGTACCACTTCTAAGCAGAGCAATTAAAAGCCATCATGTGGTTCTGTCACTGATTTTGTCCCTCTGCCCTGAGATTGTCCTATCAAAAACAAGGTACAGCTGACTCATGAAAGACATTTAATCTGATTGACAAAAACAAAAACCAACCAAACAAACAAAAAAACCCTCAAAACCGTGTTTGTTATGAACCACTGAGATTGTGGTTGTTGCAGCTATTGCAGCTTAAGTGAGAGGAAATGACTGATGGCAACATTGAGCATCTTCTCAGTGGAATGATTTAGGTAACCCTTCTCCATCTGGTTAGTTCCTAACCATCTTTAAGATGCCATTGAAGTTACATTTCTCCAGGCAACGTTTTCTTAACCCCCACCCCAAGATTAGACTAGCTTTCTTTGTTTTACGTACTGTAAAAATATATTTGATTTATTTGAAATCAACCATATTTTTTGCATTTTATCTCAAGTCCTATTTAACGTTTTAGTTTACTCCAAGGGCCATTTCATTGTCCCTGAGAAACTACACTTCCAGGCAGTCATTTTGTCATAAATATTAAATTATTCATCAAAGTCTCTATATCCATTTTTCTTTATAATTATGCATGTTATTTGAGCAATTAGAGTCACAGAACATGATGGTCTTTTTTTTCCTTTTTATTGAATTTATTGGGGTACTCTGGTTAACAAAATTATACAGCTTTCAGTTGCACTATTCCACAGCACATCATCTGTACACTGTATTGTGTGCTCACCACCCCAAGTCAAGTCTCCTTCCATTCCCATTTATGCCCCCTACACCCTCCTCCACCTCCTCCCATACTCCTAGCAATACCATAGCTATCATATCACCTATCTGACATTTTATGCAATTTAAAATATATCTGTATTTGTGCTTATTAGGTTCCTAACATTCTCCTTTCTCAAATATTTTTATTAAGATATAATTGACATACAATACTATATTAGCTTCAGGTATACAACATAATTATTCAAACTGTGTGTATATTGCAAAATGATCACCACAATAATTCTAGTTGTCATTCATTACTATACATAGGTACAAAATATGTTTTTTTTTTTTTTTTGAGAGAACTTTTAATATTTGCTCTCTTAGGAACTTTCAAATATGAAATACAGTATTATTAACTATAGTCACCAGGCACAATTAATTTTTAAATATATGAATGTCTTTAAAGTAAATATATAACAAAATATAACACTGTTTATATTACCTATTGGGATTGCAAACAATTTCAAAAGCATTATTTTTCAATATTTAAGATTCTGCTCTGTCTAATCCGTAGTGCTAATGAATTTTGGGGAATGTTTGATTTGTACTATTTCATTTCATCTGACCTAAGGGCCACAGACTTGCACTTATTGATTTAATTTGGAGAGAGCCAGGTGTCTGGAGACCTCTAACTTTATCTCATGCCAATCTTATGCCTTTCACCTTTACTGCTGCTTCAGCTTTTCATTTCTTAGGGATGATATATATCAACCAATCAATTCATACTCAGAATAATTCACAGTTTATGTTAAAGAAAAGCTCCTCAATCATAAATGACATTAAAATAAAATTAAAATGGTTTATGTCTTCACATGCTTCTGCTGTTGGTAGAAAGATAATATTTTTTGGAATTTGTGTTGAGGTCGAAAAAATTTCAATGATTTTAATTTCTCCCTCATCTAAGTGTAGAGAAAGAATGGAGAACTTTGTTTTAGGTAGTAATCAGTTAATTAAAATCTTAATAGCATATTTCATAAAAGTACTAACCTTCACTATCTTTCTCCATTAAAACTACTACTTTTAATTATCTCCATTAATCATGACTATTAAAGACATACCAGATACAGTGTGTCTTATGTAGCTGACAAAACAGGAAGTGAAGAGGCCCGTCATCCCAATTTGGTAGAATCTAAATGAGCAGAGGATATTCTTGTTTGAGTTCCAATGACATAATTATAGATACTGTCATTATGAGGGTGTTTCCTTCTTTCTTGTATAATCTCCTGGACATTCAGACAAACTAATTTGTAGTCATTTGGAAGAAATTGGAAGAAATAAGATAAAAGTAAGAAAACACACACAAATAACTCTAAAGTTAATGTTAAAGGGAAATTTAAATGAAATATATTGAGATGGCTATGAAAAGAAAATAGAAAATTGGATCATCATGATACATAGTTTTCTTTTATACAAATAAATTCAGTTTCCTAAGGGAATGGAAGTTGCTAAGGAACATATTTAGTCATCAAATAATGGCATATAGCATTTGAAGTGAATTGTGTGTCAGGAAAATGTTAACACTAAAAGTTTTTGTATATATTACATTGCCATATTAAAACACATGCCAAACATTAAAATAATTTTACGTAAATATTTTAAGCCATGTTTAAATGAGAAGAGAAAAATACAGGGCTCATTTCTATTCTATTTTATGACAATTAATGTGTGTGTACATTATTAGTTTAGAGCATAAAAATAAATCCATTTAGTGTATATGTGTTTTTAACATTACCCTTCTGAACAGAAAGACCAAAGGGAAAGTGACTCATATATTAACATTAATAAGTATTAATTATTTGAATTAGGTATTGAAAAGATAGTGGTGATAATGATGACACATCTATTCAGGTGGTAAGATAATTATTTCTTTATCACTCAGCAGCATTTTAATTTCAAGCCCCATATTCTCTGTAGTACCAGAAAACATATTCATCAATTCTAGGTAAATTCAGTATTATAGGTGTAAGCTCAGTCTTTTCAGAAGTCTCCCATTCTATCCCCACCTCACTCTAGTCTGAACAGCTTCTTCCCTGTATGTTATTCTAGGATCCTACTCTGGGGAGTTTGGATGGTTCGAGCAGCATTTCCACCTTGATTGTCCTTGTTTGTGTCTACTAGTATGTGCTTTGACCCATCCAGTCCTCCCAGTGATCTACTGCAAACACAGGTGTCTGCTGAGATACTCAATTGTTATTCAGGCTTTGCCTCTGGAGTTCACACAGCATCACTGCTTCATATCCTTGTTCCAAATTAAACAGTCTTCTGGTCTGTTAGTTCTCTCTCCAGTAACCTCCATGCCTTCCTGTAGGCTCCAAGAGGTTTTGGATGTCCTTCCATCCCCCCCTGAAGTCACCTGTCAAGCAATGCCGCCTTACCCAGCAGGTCTCCTTTCCTCCCGTCTCACCTTGTCACCTCTGTACTTCAGATCTCATGCCTTGGTTTTTGCTTTGAGGCAACTGCTGCCTGTTACTTACAGTAAAATATTAAATTATATTTCTAAAAAATGTCTTCCCAAATGCCTTTACAGTTTTCCAGTATTTGAATTCTTTGCATATTTATTTTCCCAATCTTGAAATGAGAAATCAAGAAAATGCTTCCTCTACCAAGTCCCCTCCCTGGCCCCCACCCTTTTTCTACTTCACACAGGCTGTCAGGAATCAAAGCCCCTCCAAAATGCTTCCATGGAGGTCAAGTTCAGAGACACTGAAGTAAACTTCTAGCTGCCATGGCCATAGCAGTCTTGGAGGATACTATGAAAATCCAATTATCTTTCTAGAGTTCAGACTCAGGAACATACTTAGATACCACCACAAGCTCACATGGGAAGTCAACAATCACTGCTAAGGAAAGGATGTTATTTTTCTCAGCAGATATTTCATAAGAATATAAATCAGTCTCTTAGTTGCAAAGGAATGTAGATATATATTGTTTATTTAGAAATAAATTTTTAAAAAGTGACAAGGAACATATACTGGAAGAGCTAGCTTACAATTATTTTCCCAGTGCCTGCTTAGTGAGTTTGGGCATGAAAATACCTTTAAAATGCTATCAAGACTACTCTCACAAAAGACACTAAAGTGAAATGTTACACATTTATCTGAAACTTTGATAAAACAGGTTACTACAAGGTGAAAGAATGCACATATATTATCCCATTCCTGGGGCTTCAAAAGTTGAAAATATCCTGTTTAAGCACCCAGGCTACACTATTATGTTTTGTGAGCCTGAGCAGACAAACAACACATCAATGATTTAGTTACAATAAACAATTCCATAGAATATGGATGGTTTTTTAATTCAAAATCTGAGAGCTGAACCAAATGCTCTAATGACATTCTTTAAGTAACTTATTTATGTGAAATATTCATTATATGTATTTCTCTTAATTCCTCTGCTCATTTCCTTTTTACTCATCAGTATTCTCTAGAGTTAATATGGTCCATTACAATGCTTTAGAAATAACTAATGTGCTCCATTTTAGTCCTGGAGTTATTTCAGACAGTGCATTGAAAATTCAAACCAAAAGCCTGAAGCAATTCTATTAGATTTTGGACACTAAAATATCTTATTAGAAAGACTAGGACAGAGAAATTCAAATAGATTTTTTAGTAGCTCAACTACAGCTATTTTTAAATGCATGAATTTTCAGGTGTCTGTGTAATAAATCTACTTGTACCAAAAAAAAAAATGCCCATTACAGGTTATTAAAAATGTGGTTATTAAAATTCACATGTTAAATGAATCATTTTATTCATATACTTGGCATTCTTTTTGTATGTTCAAATATTGGTAAATCTTTAATCTACCAAATCTCAAGAATTGTGCATCTTCTGAGGTAGAAATTAGCATTTTATTTATTTGGTGTTTCCTTGTAAACTACCTAACTTAAAAAGAAAGCAAAAGCAATGAAGATAATATCAATATGGAATTATCTGACTATAAAATATGAAAATATTTTCATAAAATCTAAAAAACTCAGTAGAACTTGAAGTTCACCCAAAATTGGCACAGGAAGATCTCAAAGATTTGAGGATATTTTTACCCTCAGATCTTTGTAAGAAAGGCATGAAACAGGTGAGATTATTAATTTCTCACAGATTCTATATAATACATAATTTTAAAAAATATGTGCCCCCTAAATCTACAAGCAGAGTAAAGAAGCAGGAAGAATAGGCAATGCACCTTATTTCCAAACTATAAAAGTCATAGAACTGTGAATTAAGAAAAAAACCTCAATAAAAATACTCAGAAAATTTATAAGATGTGGTCCCTGCCCTTAGCTATTTCTTTTCCATAAAAACTGAAAGTAAAACTCATATGCATTTTATTATTCATAAAAATGAGCCATTGTTGATGGCTTAGCAAACAGAATGACAAAGGGGAGGAACAAAATGCTGTGAGAAAAGCAAGATAGTTGAACCAGGAACTAACAGAAATGACTTTTTCTCACTTATATGATTTTAAATACCTGTTTCTATCAGAAAACAAAATAAATGTTTGTAGGCCATTCAGGGGCTGGGTGAAAATAAGGTGAAGGTGATAGCTAGAGGGAAAGGGGGTGGGAGGAGGTGGAAGAGGGCAAAGAGGGAAAAATGGGGACTAAAGAGACTTGACTTTAGGCAATGGGCGTATGATGCAGTGTTTTATTGCGTTGTACACTTGAAACCTGTATGGTTTTATTAACCAATGTCACCTGAATAAATTCAATAAAAGAGAAAGAACAACAATACAGTAAACACACTAGCAAATTTGGATTTAGGAACTTTCACTACAGTTATTTTATTTTGATGAAAATAATGTGCTGCTGTCCAAGGACCTATTTTTATATTTTTAACTTTGAATATGGAAATAATTTTAAACTTACAGGAAAATTGTAAAAATGAAATTAGTACAAAGAACATTCATATTATTCTTTATCTAGGTTCATTTATTGCTAATATTTTACCTCATTTATCACTCTCATACTTTATTTACACACACACACAGAGATATATAGTGACACACATTATGCATATATAACTTACACAGACATAATTTTTCTGAATCATTTAAGTAATAACTAACAGAGATTATGGCTTCTTACCCCTAAATACTGCTGCATACATTTCCTAAATATAGCAATATTCTCTTACATAACCACAGTACTGCTACCATCCTCAAAAACTTTAACTTGAGCATGACATCAATGCTGGAAAATATTTTAATCTAATTTACCATTCATAGTTTCATATTTCAATTTTGACAGACGACCCAATAATATCATATATTATAGGAGTTCTTTTTTCTGTCCTGTACAGTATCCATTCAAGGGTCATGGATCATATTTAGTTGTCATATCTCTTTAGGTTTCTTTTCTTTTCTTTTCTTTTCTTTTTTATCATATATTTTTATTTATTTTTTAATTGTTTGAAGTATTACAAATAGTAGTACATATGTCTCCGTTTTTTTTTCCCCCATTGACCTCCCCCCGGCCTCCACTTCCCCCCAGTACATGCCTTTACCTGCCCCCCGCCCCAGTGTCTTTTATCCATTGGTTATGCTTATATGCATGCGTACAAGTCCTTCGGTTGATCTCTTACAGGCACCCCCCCCCCAACCTCCTCTGCCTTCCCACTGTAGTTTGACAGTCTGTTCAATGCTTCTTTGCCTCTGTATCTATTTTTTTCCACATTTCTTTCCTTTAAAAAATCTTGCCTCTGCAGACTAGAAATAAACATATAATAACAAAAAATGTTTGAGTCCCAATTTCAATGTCCAACAGTTCTGAGTCCCCGTTTCAATGTCAAACAGTTCCTTAAGTGTACATGTCAGCAATGATATCTGGATGGTGGGCATATGGTGGCAATGCAGGTCCAACCCTCTCTGGTTTGGTCCTAGGCAACCTGCTGCGACACACAGCTGCTGACTGCTCGAGTGGCAAGGCGTCATCAGTGTCTTCCATCTCTGGACTGTTTCTCCTCTTGTCTTCGTGGTTGGAGCAGACCTGTCAATTCCTCTCTGTTGCAGGAATCCACATGGTCTTGGAGTTGTTTTCTGAAAATATACAAACATATTCTCGACCAAAAGTTAATAAAGGAATCTTTTCTATATAATTGATTTGGGGTCCTTTTTATTTTTGCCCAAAACGATTTTCCTTTGTCTTATTTAGACACCATGTGTGTTTTTCATGGGTGTCTTGCTGTTAGCATTACAAATGAAAACTAATTTTGTAAAGGAAAAGTTTTCTATATGTAATTTACTTATAGAATATTTTTTCCTTACATGATATTACCCTACAATCCCCCCTTTTTTGATTAATGGAGGCTTTTGTAAATTTTATAATGCAGTCTTGATAACTTTATATTTTAATTTTTTGCCCCAAAATATGACTGCTTTAGTTTCATTGCATGTTCAGGAATTTTACCATGAGATGAACTACCAATAGAAATTTTAGTTACCACATTAGGAACAGCTTTTTGTCCAGTACAATTAAATTTTCTTGAATATTCACTTATTTCAATTAGCCTATTTAAATTAATCTGAAAACTTGATTATTATTTTACTGTCAAATTTAATACTCTACCAACAATCTTAATTTACTTTAATCTGGAATATCTCCACAGCCTTTCTTTGTCTTTTATGACATTAACATTTTTTTGAAGAATGAAGCTCCCCCTTCTTTGGTATGTAATAGAAACATTCTCATTTTGTGTTACCTGGTGTTTATTTGTGATAGATTTTCATTCAGATCAGGGTTACTGCACAGGTGGTGTGTTTCAGGGTATCATATCTGAACACATGATATCCATCTGTCCCTTGCTGGCAAAATTTGTTTTAGTCACTTAAACAATTATCTTTATGTAACTAACAAGGAATCAGTGAAGAGAAACTTTAAGACCTTGAAAATATCCTGCTTTTCATAAAAATAAAATTTATAGCATTCTTTCCTGGTCCAATCCCTCCTCTGATGATAGCAAAATAGTGATTTTCTTCCCTACCCATACCTAAACTTTTACCAGGTACCCTTCCTCACTCTCCTTGAGGAAAAGACCTCCCTTCTCTCTTACTTATGTATGTTTGTATGTATATATTTATTCATCTACCTATTATCAATCTACACTCATGATTTTTTTCATGGCTTTATAATTAATTACTGTACTTAATCTGTATAATGATTCCAGTGTTGACTGGTGGGAACTCTTTACCAGACTTTTGCATCCTATATCATGTCCCCATCTGCTTTTCTTTAAATTTATTTTTTGTTTTGAACACTTCTTTACTTTATGGAACAGCATTAACACTTCAGTTTCTCCTTGTAACTACTTTTCCTAAACCTTGGAATCAACCAATATCTGAGCACTTCTGGTTCAAAGACCTGCTCTAGACATCAGTTTGCTCATTCAGACTCTCAGGTCACTGTGGACACTTTTCTGAGCCGGCTCCAAATGAAGCACTAGATATTAGTAGTAATGATAAATATTGTATATTTATTTACTACATGTCAGGCAGTGCTACTGGCTTTCTACTAGTATATGTTAATCCATGTATAGAACATTAATTTACAAAGTAAGTGTTGCTATCTCTATACTACAATGATAAAATGATATCCTCTACAGTTGGGTAACTTGTCCAAAGCCATCCTATCTAATAAAAGGGTAATATGCAAATTAACTGTCGCTCCGTCACAAAGATGGCAGTGCCCATAGCCACAAGATGGTGGCACCCAGTCCCCTCAGCCTGCCAGAGTCCCCCAGTCCTGTGGGGGCAGCTGCTGAGAGCGGACAGCGTGAGCAGCCTGGTGGAATGCTTGGTTCGTCGCTGCGGCGACAAGGCAAGCATTCCACCCCCACCGCTGAGTGGCTGGGGCTGGATGCTTGCTTTGAGGCAATCGTCCCTCCCTGGCCCCAGAGGGCCTCTGGGGCGCGCACGTGTGTGGCCTTCTACATGGAAGCTCAGCAAGCACGTCCCTCCCAGGCATCCCTTAGGCTTGCTGCTTAGGTTGTCTTCCCTCCTGTGTCTGGAGGGAGGCTGAGGACCCACCGTTGCTGGGTGTTGCTGTCCCTGGGACTGTAGCACAAGCAGCAGGGTGCTGGCACCCTCTGGAGCTGGGCACTGCTGTGGGGAGCAGTGCCCACTCTCTGGGATCCACCTGAACCTGGCATGTTTGGGGGAGGCAGCTGGGAGCACACAGATCCTAGGCTTGGGGAGTAGGGGGTGAGGTAGGGAGCAAGCGGGAGGAGAGGAGGTCAGGGCGATTCATTCCAATGGATCTCACTCCAAGACTTCATTCAAATGCAGAAAGCTCTCCAGTGATGTCAGAGCCTTAGACCTTGCCTCAGGCTTCTCTGACTCCCCCACCTTTAGGCTTCAGCTCACCAACTTGATGTTTGAGAAACCGGCCTGTCTGGGTGGAAAAGAGTGCGGGAGCATCCCTCTGTTCGATTCTGTCTGTTTTCTCTTTGTAAATCCCATTTCTGGTTTTCTACACTCTTTCTAAGGGTGACCTGGCTTTTGACAGCAAAAACAGACTCCTCTACAGTTTCACAGAAGACCTCATGGACTGATTCTGTTGCCTCATCCTCAGAAACCAGCAGGTGTATACGTCATGTTCATGTAAAATCACTCAAACCTGTAGAGAACTTTTATGAGTTTACTTGAACCAAACTGTCCACACTTGCTGGGAAGCAGAATCTCAAGGGGTTGGGACAATGATCCGGAGAATGGCTGTTTTTCACTTTGTTTTATTCATTCTTCTTTTTTCTTTTTAAAATTTAATATATTTTGATTGATTTCTGAGAGGAAGGGAGCAGGAGAGAGAGACAGAAACATCATCGGTGAGAGAGAATCACTGGTCGGCTGCCTCCTGCATGCCCCCAACTGTGGATCAAGCCCACAATGAGGCAAGCATCCTGCCCCGGCCGCAGAGAGCCTCTGGGCTGCAGAGAGCCTCTGAGCAGCGGGCTCCGAGTGGCCAGGCCCCACAGAGAGCAAAGAACCACGGGGAGTGGGCCTAAGCCAGCCGTGGGCAAACTACAGCCTGCGGGCCGGATCCGGCTGTTCTATCCGGTTCTCTTGCTCTCCCCTCCGCTCCTTTACTTTGAATTTATATTAGTTCACACAAACACTCCATCCATGCTTTTGTTCTGGTCCTCCGGTCCAGTTTAAGAACCCATTGTGGCCCTAGAGTCAAAAAGTTTGCCCACCCCTGGTAATCCATCAGGGCTCCTGGATTGGAGAGGGCTCCCCTGAGGCCTCCCAGATTGGAGAGGGTGCAGGTCGGGTTGAGGGACCCACCCCCTGTGCACAAATTTCATGCACCAGGCCTCTAGTTTAAAAAATAATTCCCAGAGCCAGTTAGGAAATTAGTTTTACTTATTAGCAAATCAGGTCCTTTATACCCAGTTTTAATGCTATAGTAAAACTATATTAACGGAAGCTGAGTATAATCTTAAAGCAAAGGTAAGAGAATGAGGCTCACAGGTTGCCTAGGATTTATTGTTAGGCATTTTCCTGAGTAGTCTGTGGGTTATTTTGCAAAATATTCAAAAGAATTGCATTTACAACATGAGTATTGTTTTCTTTTCTTTAAACATCTGAAGGCACGGGTACTTAAAACTACTTTTTCAATGATTACTAAAAGGAGGGATAAAGTCAGGTCAAAGGATCTCATCCAAAACAAGCCCAGTCAGCTAAACTTATACAGACACCCAATCTGCCTAAACCGGAGTCATACAAAACTTCATAGACATTTTCAGCATGTTTTTTTCCAGTTTTATGGTTTCTATCATCTACTGTGAGTGGACAGATGATGCCTTTTACTTCTTCATGCTGTCCTCCACACCAGTTTATTGTGCCGGAGTAACCTCTTTCTTTTAGTTCTGTCTTCTTTTTCTGTAAAACACATACTTGACCAAATTACTCCTTCCTTAAAACTGTTCTATGGCTTATGAGAAGGTGACAGTCACAGCTAACAGAATCCTGGGCTTGCTTCCTCTAGGTTCAACTAGCCAGCTTCACTTTTATCTGAAGCATAAGGTGGTAATTACAGGTAAGCTTTATGATGAGATAAACCCTGGGTGTGGTGCAAGAAACCATGTGTTTTGGTTCGCCTTTTCTTAATATAAGGCAAACCATGCCACTGCAGTGGCCTTTAGTATCTTGGATGTACAATGGGAGCAATAAAAATCAATAAAATTTACTGTCTATATCACAGAGTTTTGTTATGATGAAATGAGATAATTCATGTGAAGGAGTCTTAGATATTATGAATTTTTATGCAAACATATTGTCATTATTAATATCCAAAGCTGGAGAAAAAGCCTCATTTAAATTAATGCCTATAGGAATCATTGCAGGACACTTGAAAGTGTTCTACTTGGAGATGAACACTTTCATGTACTAGTGAAATCCTTTTTATGGACAGCCTCAGTAGCTACCTAATACTTATTGCCACGAATAATTTGATAAATATATTATTAGGAAATTATAATACAAAAGTAGATTTACCATTGTATGCAAAACAGAGTTTATTCTTATATTACTATTTACTTTAGTATTGTGTTATTTTCCATACGAACCACTGTAAACTCACTTTTGTCCCACCCTGTATTTTGTTGTGTGTGAAAACAAATTGTTCATACCAGTTATTGGTAAGGAATACCTGAAACAGGTTCCACACACATGGCCTTTAGTAAGGGCCTCCCTGCACCATTTGATTATGATGAATTGTTCCCAACTGGGCAAATAAAAATGGTGATTGCGGACAGTTTGATGGCTAGAACCTTGGATGATCTGCTGGTGGCTATTGCTAAAATTGCAGCTAACACACTAAAAGGGAAGTTTCCTTTGTCACCATGGAAAATCCGTGTCTTAGAAAGAAGTCCCTGGCATAGGAAAGACTTGAGAATACTGCAGCCCATATCTCTGATGGAGCAGTTGAGACTGAGGTGTCGAGATGAAAGTAGTATTTTGCAGGGATCAGTGGGGCCATGTGGGGATGAAGGCCTAGTGTCTAGCTGGAAAGCAGTTAATGAAGTGTAGGTGCTAGGGTTGATTTGCAGAGTAAAAAAGTAAAAGGTAGAACACAGTCCTTTGAGGACCGTGAAGACAAAATTTAGACAAGGTTACATGGCTCTAGAGTGGGGACAGTGAAGAGAGAAGAATCTGGGGTAGAGACAAAAGTTCTGGCATCAGTCTGTCGAGACCTATAGAATGAAAAGACCAGGTCAAAAGCTCTGAGCAAGAAATCAGAATCCAGCAGGGCTCCTGTGACAAGTACAGATCACTTAGCAATCAGGGACTGTGACATGGAAAGAGCCATCTTCTGAGGCAGCTATAAAAAATCACTCACTCCCAAGATAACATTATCGTCTAAAAGTGTGGGCAGTTGAATACTCTTAGGATCGTGTAAGATCAAGATAAATTATATATCGTGCAGGAATTCATCAGAATCACTCCTCAGAGTTCTTCAGTATACAACCTATGCCCCAGGAATTCAGCTGGGACGTCTAAATACTTAACTTAGCTTGATAAAATTGCAGAGAAGTGAGGATGATTCCTGAAAAGCAATCCTTGCCTTAATGTGCTATGAACAATTGTCAGGTGTTTAATTAAAAAAAAAAATCTCAGGGTACCACCCAGAAACAATTAATGAAAGTCTATGATAAGGAATCTCAGACATTTTCAATTTTCAAGACTTGTGCAGGTGATTATAATACACTAACTTTGAGAAGTTGGATCACAGGGAAGTAGTGCTGAATACCTGGGCTAAATGAGCGGAAACATTTAGAATCACAAAAGGATCAAAAGTTTGTTGCATTGATTCAGAGCAAGAAAATGGTAAGGATTAAGAATTAAAATTACCAATATGTTTGGGTATTAAATGTGGGGTAAGAATGGGCAAGAAGGTGTTAACTGATGGGAAACAGCCTATGTACAGTGACTCAGGTTTCTGATGTGGATGTTTATCCTGGGTTCTGCAGGAAAATGGGCGTGTCTGAGCACTGGGAGGCAGAAGTACATTGCCTAAGGAACAAAAAGAGCTTAACCTTCTTGGCTCATTTAAATCCAGGGGGGAGCAGAAAGAGATTAACTGAAGTACTTATATGCATAACCATGGACACAGATAATAGTGCATGAAGGCCTTGGTGAGGGGGAGCAGGGAGGAGGGGATCAATGGAGGAAAAAGGGGGACATTTGTAATACTTTCAACAACCTATATATATAAAACCCTAATATGCAAATAGACCGACAGCGGAACAACCAAACAACCAGTCGCTATGACGTGCGCTGACCACCAGGGGGGCACACGGAACATGGCGGGCATTGGCCACAGTGGGATGGTGGAGCAGGTGAGCAGGGGCGCCAGACCAAGGCAAGACTCTGGTCGCTGTCATCCGGGCAAGCCTCTGCTGGTTACTGAAAATTCTTTGCTCCCTCGTGCTGCGATCCCACCTGGTGCGTGCACCTGCTGCTGGCATTGGAGCCGCCACTTGCATCCACTGCTGGCGCCTGGCGCCGCCCGATCACTCAGCGCTGTCAGCGGGCGAAAGTGGCAGCTGCCAGCTCCAGTAGCCCCGCAGGGCTTCTCCACCTCCCCCTACTCCTGAGGGGCGATTGGGGCAGCAGCTGCCACTTTCACCCGCTGACAGTGCTGAGTGACCCCAATCACTCTGTGCCGTAGTCATGTGAGAGCCTCAAGCGAGGCCTGAGCCGGCCAGGGTGTGCGGAAAGCTTGGCTTCCTCCCTCACCGGGGGCAACCCTAGCCTCCTGCTTTTTCCAGTTCCATGGCTGCTGCCATTTCTGTTTGGGTTTATGTATCTTCTATCATTGAAACTTTGTAGCCTTGAGTGGAGGCCTAGGCTGGCAAGGGCAGGCGGAAAGCTTGGCTTCCTCCATCACCAGGGAAACCCAAGCCTCCCTCCTGCTCTCTGTGGCCGTAGCCATCTTGGTTGGATTTATTTGCATATTCGCTCCTGATTGGCTTGTGGGCGTGGCTTGTGAGTGTAGTGGAGTGATGGTTAATTTGCACATTACTTTTTTATTATATAGGATATATCAGTCTTAAGAAAAATAGTTGTATACCTGAAACCTATATAATTTTATTAACCAATGTCATGCCATAAATTCAAGAAAAAAAGTAGCTAGCTTTGCTAACTGCACATATTGTAAAGATGGTTGCTGACTATTAGACCAAAGGTCATTTCTGCTGCAATGTACATAGATTTTTAATAGTAGTCATCTTGTTAGAGAATTGATCATATTTGATGTCCACATCAACATCTATTTCATGATCGTGCCTTTGAGTCATTTTTCTACTATTATACAACCTATACCTTAACAGGTTTGTAATGTCAGAGGGACCACTCCCAGGCAGGTATCAGCATGAAAGTGTGTATGTGTCATAATCCTACTATACACATGAGGTCCGTTTATGACCGACATAAAACTGAGTCTGAAGAGAGCAGCTTGGTAGTCACATCCAACATGACAAAATCAATACAGCGAAGCTGAAAATAGAATGTTCTAGGAGAATATATTTAATATAATGTGTGCTGTAGATATTATTATCCACCAGCAACAGGACCATGTCTGAGGCCATTGTTCCAGATCGGCCCCGCGGAAGTGCTATACGCATTCACCTCTCAGTCTGGTTTAAAGAGCCAGGGGAGTCACAGTGTAGCCCCAATGTACTGTGCTCTACGCAGAAATTCTAAACCAAAAGAGGAATTGAGAAAGACTGCATTATTGGTATCTTGATATTTAAACATTTTATTTTATTTTTTTTTCTTTTCAAATTTTTATTAAGGTATTATATTTGTACATATCTTACCATTGCCCCCCACCCCCACCCCACTCCCATACATGCCCTCACCCCCCAATGTTTTGCATCCGTTGGTTACTCTTATATACATGCATGTAAGTCCTTCAGTTGATCTCTTATTTCCCCCACCTCTCCCTAACCTTACCCCTGTAATTTGACAGTCTGTTTGATGCTTTACTGCCTCTGTAACTATCTTTTTGTTCATCAGTTTATAATGTTTTTCATTATCCCCAAATGAGTGGGATCATGTGGTATTTTTCTTTCATTGACTGGCTTATTTCACTTAGCATAATGTTCTCTAATTCCATCCAAGTGCCTACAAATGGTAGTAATTCCTTCTTTTTTACGGCAGCATAGTATTCCATTGTGTAGATGTACCATAGTTTTCTGATCCAGTCATCTGCTGATGGGCACCTAGGCTGTTTCCAAATCTTAGCTATTGTAAATTGTGCTGCTATGAACATAGGGGTGCATATATCCTTTCTGATTGGTGTTTCTGGTTTCTTAGGATATATTCCTAGGAGTGGGATTACTGGGTCAAACGGGAGTTCCATTTTCAGTTTTTTGAGGAAACTCCATACTGTTCTCCACAGTGGCTGCACCAGTCTGCATTCCCACCAGCAGTGCACGAGGGTTCCTTTTTCTCCGCATCCTCGCCAACACTTGTCGTTTGTTGATTTGTTGATGATAGCCATTCTGACAGGTGTGAGATGGTATCGCATTGTTGTTTTGATTTGCATCTCTCGGATAATTAGTGACTTTGAGCATGTTTTCATGTGTCTCTTGGCCTTCCTTCTGTCTTCTTTCGAAAAGATTCTATTTAGGTCCGTTGCCCATTTTTTTATTGGATCCTTTATCTTCCTTTTATTAAGTTGTATAAGCTGCCTGTAGATGTTGGAAATTAAACCTTTATCAGTGATACCATTTGCAAATATGTTATCCCATACAGTGGGGTTTCTTGTTGTTTTGTTGATGGTTTCTTTTGCTGTGCAAAAGCTTTTTATTTTGATGTAGTCCCATTTGTTTATTTTCTGTTTGGCTTCCATTGCCCTAGGGGCCGTATCACTGAAAAAGTTCTTTTGGCATATGTCTGAGATTTTGCTGCCTGTGGATTCCTCTAGTATTTTTATGGTTTCCCGTCTTATATTTAAGTCCTGTACCCATTTTGAGTTTATTTTTGTGTATGGTGTAAGTTGGTGATCTAGTTTCATTTTTTTGCATGTATCTGTCCAATTTTCCCAACACCATTTATTAAAGAGACTGTCTTGACTCCATTGTATGCTCATGCCTCCTTTGTCAAATATTAAATGCGCATATTGGTTTGGGTCGATATCTGGGTTCTCTATTCTATTCCATTGGTCTATATGTCTGTTCTTGTGCCAGTACCAGGCTGTTTTGAGGACAGTGGCTTTGTAATACAGCTTGAAATCTGGTATTGAGATCCCTCCTACTTTATTCTTCTTTCTCAGGATTGCTGTGGCTATTCGGGGTCTTTTTTTATTCCAGATGAATTTTTGGAGAGTTCTTTCTAGGTCTGTGAAATACGCTGTTGGTATTTTAATGGGGAGTGCATTGAATCTATAGATTGCTTTGGGTAGTATGGACATTTTAATGATGTTGATTCTACCAATCCATGAACATGGTATGTTCTTCCATCTGTTTACATCTTCCTCTATCTCTTTTTTCAGGGTCCTGTAGTTTTCCGCATATAGGTCTTTTACCTCCTTGGTTAGGTTTATTCCTAAGTATCTTAATTTTTTTGGTGCGATGGAAAATGGGATTGCTTTTTTAGTCTCTCTTTCTGTAAGTTCATTGTTGGTGTATAGAAATGCCATAGATTTCTTGGTGTTAATTTTGTATCCTGCTACATTGCCGAATTCATTTATTAAGTCTGTTAGTTTTTTGATGGAGTCTTTCGGGTTTTTTATGTACAATATCATGTCATCTGCAAATAAGGACAGCTTTACTTCTTCTTTTCCAATTTGGATGCCTTTTATTTCTTCTTCTTGTCTAATTGCAGTGGCTAATACTTCCAGTACTATGTCAAACAGGAGTGGTGAGAGTGGGCATCCCTGTCTTGTTCCTGTTCTTAGGGGAAATGGTTTTAGTTTTTGCCCATTGAGTATGATGTTAGCTGTGGGTTTATCATATATAGCTTTTATTATGTTGAGGTATGATCCTTCTATTCCCACCTTGTTGAGAGTTTTTATCAAGAAAGGGTGTTGGATTTTGTCAAATGCTTTTTCTGCATCAATTGATATGACTATGTGATTTTTATCTCTCAATTTGTTTATGTGATGTATCACATTTATTGATTTGCGGATATTGAACCATCCTTGCATTCCTGGGATAAATCCTACTTGGTCATGGTGTATGATCTTTCTGATGTACTGCTGGATCCTATTTGCTAGAATTTTATTGAGGATTTTGGCATCTACATTCATGAGGGATATTGGCCTGTAATTCTCCTTCATTGTGTTGTCTTTATCTGGTTTTGGTATTAGGGTGATGCTGGCTTCATAGAAGGAGCTTGGAAGTGTCCCTTCCTCTTGAATTTTTTGGAATAGTCTGAGGAGGATAGGTTTTAGTTCTTCCTTGAATGTTTGGTAGAACTCTCCTGTGAAGCCGTCTGGCCCCGGGCTTTTGTTTGCTGGAAGCTCTTTGATGACTGCTTCAATTTCTTCCATAGTTACTGGCATGTTGAGATGTTTAGATTCTTCCTGATTGAGTTTTGGAAGGTTATATTTTTCTAGGAATATGTCCATTTCCTCCAGGTTGTCCAGTTTGTTGGAATAGAGTTGTTCGTAGTATTTTTTAACAATCCTTTGTATTTCGGCGGGATCTGTTGTTATTTCACCTCTTTCATTTCTGATCTTGTTTATTTGGGTCCTCTCTCTTTGCTTCTTGGTGAGCCTGGCTAGAGGTTCATCAATCTTGTTTATCCTTTCAAAGAACCAGCTCTTGGTTTTGTTGATCTTTTGTATTGTTTCTTTGGTCTCTATGTCGTTTATCTGTGCTCTGATCTTTATTATTTCCTTCCTTCTGCTTACACTGGGCTTTTCTTGTTGCTCTTTTTCTAACTCTTTGAGTTGTTGGGTTAGGTAATTTATTACCCCTGTTTCTTGTTTTTTGCAGTAGGCTTGTAGAGCTATGAACTTCCCTCTCAGGACTGCTTTCGCTGTGTCCCATAGATTTTGGATTGTAGTGTTTTCATTGTCATTTGTTGTCATGATGTTTTTTATTTCTTCTTTGATCTCTCTGGTAACCCAGTCATGGTTTAATAGCATGCTGTTTAGTCTCCATGTGTTTGATTTCTTTGGGTTGTTTTTATTGTAGTTGATTTCCAGTTTTATGCCACTGTGGTCTGAGAAGATGCTTGATATGATTTCTATCTTCTTGAATTTGAAGAGACTTTGCCTATGTCCCAACATATGGTCTATCTTTGAAAATGACCCATGTGCACTTGAGAAGAATGTATATTCTGTGGCTTTGGGGTGAAATGTTTTGAAGATGTCAATTAATTCCATCTGGTCTAGTGAGTCATTTAGGATTGATGTTTCTTTGCTGATGTTTTGTTTAGAGGATTTGTCCAGTGGTGATAGTGGGGTATTAAAGTCCCCTACTATGATTGTATTGCTGTCAATCTCTCCCTTGATATCCTCCAGGAGTTTTTTTATGTATTTGGGTGCTCCTGTATTGGGTGCATATATGTTTACCAGAGTTATTTCTTCTTGTTGGATTGCTCCCTTTAGTATTATGAAATGGCCTTCCTTATTTCTTGTTATGTCCTTCAGTTTGAGATCTAATTTGTCAGAAATAAGTATTGCTACCCCAGCTTTTTTTTCAGTTCCATTTGCCTGGAAAACCTTTTTCCATCCCTTCAACCTCAGTCTGTGTGCGTCTTTTTTTCTGAGGTGGGTTTCTTGTAGACAGCAGATATATGGGTCGTGTTTTCTTATCCAATCCGTTACCCTATGTCTTTTGATTGGGGCATTTAATCCATTTACATTTAAAGTTATTATTGATAGGTACTTATTAGTCGCCATTCCTATTCTTTACCCCTGTGTTACTTCTTCGCTTCCTGTTTCTTTCTTTCTTTCTTTTTTTTTTTTTTTACAGCAGACCCTTTAGCATTTCTTGCATTGCTGGTTTGGTGGTAATAAATTCCCTTAGTCCTTTTTTGTCTGTGAAGCTCCTGATTTCACCTTCAATTTTGATTGACAGCCTTGCTGGGTACAGTATTCTTGGATTCAGCCCCTTCCTTTGCATGACTTTGTATATTTCATTCCATTCCCTTCTGGCCTGATGAGTTTCTGTTGAGAAATCAGTTGCTAGTCTGATGGGGGTTCCTTTGTATGTAACTTTCTGTCTCTCTCTTGCTGCTTTTAAGATTCTTACTTTGTGGTTGGTGTTTGCCAATTTAATTATAATGTGCCTTGGTGTCGGTCTTTTGGGGTTCATTTTGCTTGGGACTCTGTGAGCTTCTTGGATTTGTGTGTGTTTTTTCTTCCCTATATCTGGGAAATTTTCTGTCATTATTTCTTCAAAGAGGTTTTCTATTCCTTGCTCAGCTTCCTTTCCTTCTGGAACCCCTATTATGCGGATGTTGTTTTGTTTCGTGTTGTCCCAAAGTTCCCTTAGACTCTCCTCCTGCCTTTTAATTTTTTTTTTCTAGAAGTTGCTTTTCTTGGGTATTTTTTTCCATCTTGTCTTCTAGCTCACTGATGCGGTCCTCTGCTTCTTCTAGTCTACTCTTGATGCTTTCTATTGAGTTCTTTACGGCAGCGATGTCATTTTTCATTTCTTCTTGGTTCTTCTTCATTTCCTCTTGGTTCTTGCTCATATTGTCGAATTTGTCTTCCATTCTTTTCAGCCACCTTATGACCATTTCTCTGAATTCTTTTTCTGGAAGGTTGCTTGCCTCCATTTCGTTTACTTCCTTTTCTGGTGATGCCTGCTTTTCTTTCATATGCGGGCTGCTTCTTTGTCTCCCCATGGTCTCTCTTCTCTGGGTGTCTGGTTATGTAGTTCTCTCTCTCCTTATCCCAGGCGAAATCTGACCTTTTCGTGGTGGAGTGTAGAGCTCCTCTGAACCCGTGTGCTTGCGCCAGTTGGGGAGCGTTGTTCTGGGGCTCGCAGCTGTTCCTGGGGTGCCGCCGTTGTGGATTCTCAGGCTTCAGATAAGCTCCACTTTCCGGATCAAGATGGCGCAGACTCCGCGTCCAACCCCGCAGCTCCGGGAGGGGACCCAGCCACAGTTGGTGCTGCCAGGTTAGGGGAACCCCGTTCAGCAGTCCCCCACCTCCTTCTGGAATTCAGCTGTCTCCCAACCAGCCAACAAACACTCCTTGTGCGACCCTCAGCTGTTCTTTCTTTCTGCTCCGGGACAAGGCTCGGAACACGTCTGTCTATTCCGCCGCCATTATTCCCCTCTCGATATTTAAACATTTTAAATGGACCTAGAGAGTATATATACTTGAGTGAAATAAAAAATTTTCTTGATTGCCAAATACCTTTCTGTAAAGGCTCAAAAGCTTAATTTTGTTTCTCTCTGGTAAATGTTGGGTACTGTTACTAAACGAGAAACTAAGACTAAGGGACTTTGCTTTCCTATCATCTCTGAGTGAATTTACAAGGCATCTCCCATAAACTCTGCACATATGGGAGAGAAAAGAGTATATAGGAAATATGGTAAAATGTAAGTCCTGCAGTAGATGTGAGCAGAAGTCTACAGAGCACCAGGTTGCCCCCTCCCCATGACAAGGAAAATCCCCAGAGGTGGAGTTAACTTAGTCCTTAAGTGCCTGGGCTGACCAGCAGACCCTGGACAATGGATGAATGATTACTCTGGCACATGTTTCTGTGAAAGAGAGGGCTAAGGGACTCCTTGGCTTGAGAAACCAAATAGCCCCCTTCACCTGCCTCCCCAGGCTTTTATTGTAACAACAGCTGAACTAAAATCAACTATCAGCAGGGTAAGCATCCTTGAGAAGACACATGCATCTGCAGTGTCCTTTAAGCAAGGGCATCTAAAGACTAAACAAAATGATTCCGGTAAAACACCCAAGGGATCAGACTTGTTTGGAAAAGTCAAGGCAGGGGCAGTCACCTTTGGCCAGCTACCCTTGGATGCCCCCCACCATTCAGAGATTCCTCCTTACAAACTTTCTAACCAAGTTTTACGCTTCCTCACACTTAAGGACGAATAGAGTGGGCATTGCCAAGACCTAGAGAACACTGGCATATGCCAAACATTAAACAATAGAGTCTCATCAGTTTGAGAGGCTCCTTTATGAAATGAGTTTGAGATGCCTAATGGGATGTTCACATGTCACTCTAGTTTTGGTCTATTTAATAATCAGACATTAATGACTATAGTGTAAGGCAGAAATTTCAAGTCAGATAGTACCAAGTTAGTAGCACAGATGAGACTTTAATAACTTTGGGAATATGTTCAAATTATTTCTCCTCCCTGTCTCTTAACCTTCTAGTACAGTGGTCGGCAAACTCATTAGTCAACAGAGCCAAATATCAACAGTACAACAATTGAAATTTCTTTTGAGAGCCAAATTTTTTAAACTTAAACTTCTTCTAACGCCACTTCTTCAAAATAGACTTGCCCAGGCCGTGGTATTTTGTGGAAGAGCCACACTCAAGGGGCCAAAGAGCCACATGTGGCTCGCGAGCCGCAGTTTGCTGACCACTGTTCTAGTACATAAAATTGGAATAATAATACTTTCATCAATATTTTGGTGTAAAATCACATGTGGTATACCTAATGCAGTGTGATTGTATATTTGGTACATTAGAGATATATCCCCTTTAACTCATCTGTATATATAAAGGCTAATATGCTAAGTGTCCATCTGGGTACTGACATCACATAGCAACACCCGGCTTCCTCTCCCTAATGACTAGCCTCCTTGCAGTTTCTTCAGCCCAGGAACACAACTTGCTTTATAGCCAGGTGGAAATAATTTACACTGTAACCAAATGTGTGTGAAGCGTGTTCCCATGCCTCATCTCATTTGATCCTCACAGAACTCCTGAAGTAGGTAGGTGGGAGACTCAGTGGAATCCTATTTTCTTTTTATTAGCTGGAAAACAGAGATTTAGAAAGTTTAGAAACTTGACCTGACTGAAAAGAAGTAAGAAATGGTGGACCTTGAAAATGACTTCAGGTTTTCTCACTGCACAGAATATAGTCAAACACTGCTGCAGTTAAATATTTTACCCTTTGTTCTCTCTGTGTGATCTACAATAATAATCTGCTTTGTGTTGATATTTATTGCTGTGTTGCTGACAATTACATGAAAGAGAAGTCGGGGTGCTTCACTAGGCTGGAAAAAGTTTAGCTGCATCAGAAAGCAGGTCTAATTAAGCAACTTTATGCTACATATATAAAAGGCTAAGTTGACTCGCACATGTGCAATACATATAAAGCTCTTGCTGGCACCAATTGCAAGCTTGTGTTTTGATCTGTCATTGTCAATCGTGAATTTGGTTGACACTTCTATTATAGAGAAAGGACTAATAGCGATATTAAAATATTTCTTCTAATTAATTCCATTTCAATGTGCACGAATTTGTGCACCGGGCCACTAGTAAGACAATAGTGGCAGCAGACTTTAGAGCAAAAGAATAGCAATTTGATAAAAAATTTGGGTATCATCTGATTAAGATAACATGATGATTCATGCTTACATATATATGTATATATGTGTGTTTCATGCTTCTGATGTAAATTATGTTTAAACAACTTCTTCATATTTTTTACTTAGTTGACACAGCTCTCATATTTGTAACATAACTCTTGCCCTATTGGTGTGCTTTTATACTGAGTGACTTTATAATATTTAAGTTGGGTCTGTGTCAAGATTTTTATAATAATTTTTAAATTGTATGTCAGATATAGTCATTCTGTTAATGCAGATATCCCATTGTTTATATAGAGTGACAGCTACATAAAAAATAAGGAAGCTAGTCATGAACAGCATGGTATAATTAACAATAATCATAGGCAGTATTTCCTTTGTAATAGCTATTTCCACATGAGAGAATATTTTATAAAAGGATGCATTTAGTTTTATATACCACTTAAAACATAATATCTAGAAACTCTGGTTCTGAAATGTATGCCGTGGTTTTTAGCTTCAGCAGTCTCATCTGACCACTCCAAACAAAAGTGGACCATCTGCCTTGGCTTGTTAATATATGGTCATCTCATTGACTCTTTTCTGGCATCCGGCACACATGCTTTTAATTACAACTCACGCCCTCTTTCACCCCGCCCCCCCCCCCCCCCCAATTGCTAGGGACTCTGGTTGTCTGGATAGTTTTTTTTGCTATTATTCAACCCTTCTATCAATGTTGGCTCCCACCTCCTCATGTAATAATGACCATTTTTGAAAACCATTAAGATAACAATTCTGATAAATAATATAGAGCCTTTGAGTATTTAAGTATTAACATGTATTTCTGCACCTAAATATTAACATCTGAAATATTTTTAAGTATTAGTAAATACTAGGAGATTTGTGATGCATTGTCCAAGTAGAATTTTAAAAATTAAATTTATTAGAGTGACATCTTACCTAATAAAAGCAAACATGTAAATTGACCGTACCTCCGCTACACCCACCAGCCAATCAGGAGGGAATATGCAAATTAGAAGGACAAAGATGGCGGCCGCCCAGCTGCTCCAGGCACCGAGTGGCCAGGGGAGCAGAACACCTGCTATGAGAAGGAGGGCGGGGGCGGGGGAGGGCGAGGGGATCTACAGGAGCGGCACTCTGGCCCCGCAGCGAAGATGAAGACTGCAGACTCCGGAGTCTGCAGCGAAGATGAAGATGGCAGAATCTGGCAGAATCTGGCCTGAGTCTGCAGCAAAGGTGGCAGACTCTGACCAGAGCAAAGGCCTGGGTCCCAGGTGCAATGGGCCTCTAGTTGGTTAATAAAATTATATAGGTTTCAAGTGTATATTTTCTTGATACGTTATCTGTAATTTGCAATGTGTCCCCACCACCCAAAGTCAAATGAAATTCTGTCACCATATATTTGACCCCCTTAACCCTTTAATGTCCCTCCACCCCCTGTTCCCTCTGATAACCACCATGCTGTTGTCTGTGACTATGAGTTTTTGTTTATTTTTCTTATTTGTTTATTTATTGCTTCCAGTTTTATATCCCACATATGAGTGAAATCAAATGGTTTTTTACTTTTTCTGTCTGACTTATTTCACTTAGTGTGATACTCTCAAGATCTATCCGTGTTGTCATAAATGGCAGTATTTCGTTTTTTATTATGACTGAGTAGTATGCCACTGTATAAATGTACCACATATTCTTTGTAGTTCAGTTGGGAGAATATCAGACTCAAATGGACATTTAATTACATAATGCTATCAAGCCAAAATCAACTGTGTAGGGTTAAGCTAATCTATACAGTAAGGTCTTATTTGTTACACTGAAGAATGTGTTATTTTTAAAGGCCAGTTTTGTGGGTATTGTCAATTTGGGAAATAAATCTAAAATGTCTAAATAATTTTTAAATTTCCAACCAAACAACTTTCAATCTAAAGAGTAAAAATAATAAGAGCAAAATACATTGTATTAAAATTTTAAGTTAATTTGATTAAAAAGCACAGTTTCTAAGATTTAAAAAAATATGCTTTTTTCACTCATCAGTCAATATATTGAGTTTAGATAGGAATACAACATTTTTTAAATATATTTTTGTTGACTTTTAGAGAGAAAGGAAGGGAGAGGAATAGAGAAATAGAAACATCGATGAGATGAGGGAGAAACATCATAAATTGGCTGCCTCCCACACACCAACCATGTCCTGGGGACCGAGCCCACAACCTGGGCATGTGCCCTGACCATGAATCGAACATGTGACCTCTCGGTTCCTGGATTGATGTTCAACCTCTGAGCCACACCGGCAAACAAGGAATACAATTTTGTTAGCTTGGTTTAAATGACTGGTAAAATCAATGAAGAAATAATAATAATAACTATAACTACAATTTATTGAGTGTTTACTCTGTTCAGGCACTGTACCTATTATTTCAAACACATTAATTTCCAACTCCAAACAAGCTTATGGTTTTGGTAATTCATTATCCTTACTTTACAGATAAGCTATATGAGTCATAGAATTAAATATATTTCTGAAGGTTACATTGCTTACTATCATTGTTAATGATAGGACTCATCACCAGAAATCTAAGATAAAAAACTTGTATTCTTAACTGCTATGTGACCTATAACTGATATGTTAATTCCCAGTTCCAAAATTTGTCAAAAACCAAAGTTCCATTCTGAAGTCAATATTATAATTGATGCTGTAGTGGCAATATTCCAACACCATAGACACATGTTAAAAATATTTAATTTTTTATAGATTCATAAAAGAACAGAACATAACAATAATGTAATTTATAAACCTTGATTATTTTTAAATTACTGTTTACTTTTTTAACCATTTATCAGGAAATATTTCCAAAAATATATTGTGTGTAATTTAAACGTTTCTGTTTTTTTAAAATAAATCTTTATTGTTCAGATTATTACAATTGTTGCTCTTTCCCCCCCCCATAGCTCCCCTCCACCCAGTTCCCATCCCACCCTCTGCCCTTACCACTCCCCCCCCACCGCCGCCCCACTGTCCTCATCCATAGATCTACAATTTTTGTCCAGTCTCTTCCTGCATTCCCCAGATCCCCTTCCCCCCAAGAATTGTTAGTCCACTCCCTTTCTATGCCCCTGATTCTATTTTATTCACCAATTTATTCTGTTCATCAGATTTTTTATTCACTTGATTTTTAGATTCACTTGTTGATAGATATGTATTTGTTGTCACTTTGTTGTTCATAATTTTTATCTTTATCTTTTTCTTCTTCTTCCTCTTCTTAAAGAATACCTTTCAGCATTTCATATAATACTGGTTTGGTGATGATGAACTCCTTTAGCTTTTTCTTATCTGTGAAGCTCTTTATCTGACCTTCAATTCTAAATGATAGCTTTGCTGGGGAGAGTAATCTTGGTTGTAGGTTCTTGCTATTCATCACTTTGAATATTTCTTGCCACTCCCTTCTGGCCTGCATAGTTTCTGTTGAGAAATCAGCTGACAATTGTATGGGTGCTCCCTTATAGGTACCTAACTGTTTTTCTCTTGCTGCTTTTAAGATTCTCTCTTTGTCTTTTGCCCTTGGCATTTTAGTTATGATGTGTCTTGGTGTGGTCCTCTTTGGATTCCTTTTGTTTGGGGTTCTCTTTGCTGCCTGGACTTGTAAATCTATTTCTTTCACCAAGTAGGGGACATTTTCTGTCATTATTTCTTCAAATAGGTTTTCAATATCTTGCTCTCTCTATTCTTCTGGCACCCCCATAATTCGGATGTTGGTACGCTTGAAGTTGTCCCAGAGGCTCCTTGCACTATCTTCATATTTTTGGATTCTTTTTTCTTTTTGCTTTTCTGGTTGGGTGTTTTTTGCTTCTTCATATTTCAAATCTTTGACTTGATTCTTGGGATCCTCTAGTCTGCTGTTGGATCTCTGTATATTATTCTTTATTTCAGTCAGTGTATGCTTAATTTCTAATTGGTTCTTTTTCATATCCTTGAGGTTCTCACTAAATTTCTCAGAGGTTTCTAGAAGATTCTTGAGTAAACTTGTAACCATGGTTTTGAACTCTATATCCAGTAGTTTGCTTTCCTCCATTTCTTTCATTTATGACCTCTTTCTTTGTCTCTGCATTTTGGTTGCTTCCCTGTGTTGATAGAGTGGCTTTGTGTGCTAGGTGTCCTATAGGGCCCAGTGGCTCAGCCTCCCTAATTACCAGAGGTGGACACTCTTGGTGCATCCCTTTGTGGGTTGTATGCACAGTCTTGTTGTAATTCAGCCTTGATTGCTGTTTGTATCACTGGGAAGAATTGACCTCCAGGCCAATTGGCTGTGAGGATCAGTTGTGTCTATAGTGGGAGAACTTCTGTGCTGGAGACACCCTCATGGGGCAAGACTTGCTTCAGTGGGGCTTTGGCGCTCACTGAGTCTGCCCCCTGAGTGTGTCTCTTATGGATGTGAAGAGTTGTAATCTGGATGGTCTCACTCTGACCACTGGGTACACTTGCTCTTGGATCTCCAAGGAGGTGCAAAGTCAGCCACCCAGCAGGAACTACAGAAAGATCTGCAGATTCCTCCTCCTAGTTTGGGGTTTAGAGGTGCCCAGATGAGGCCCAGCTGTGAAGCAATGCAAACTACTGTCCAGCCTTGGGCCTTCTTTTGGAGGCTCTGGGGCTCTCTGACCCAGCTGCAGTTTGTTAGGTTTTAGATTGCAAAAGGCCAGGCCATTCATATGCAAAAGCCTCTGTGCACAGCTTGGTTGGGTTGTAAATTGGGCGAGGTGGGTTCTCAGGGAATAACCAGGGCGGAGCAAACAGCAATGGCTGACCGTCAGCCCTGCCCCAAAGAGGTCCCCGGGTCTCTGTGTCCCGCAGCACTGTGCAGGAACAATGATTGCTGCAAGCACCTCTGAGAGAAAGCCACCCTCATGTTCCAGCCCAATGCCAGACAGTCCAGTTTCTCCCTGTATGAGTCTGGGTCCCCAGAGTCTTGCCCAGAATTGGAGTTCAGAGCAGTCAGGAGCTTGTATCTCTCTCCCGATTGAAAAAGACAACAGCGTAATCAGTTGCCAGCCCTTTTTCGCGCGCTTCCATACCTCTGCACTTCACTTCCGCACCTCCGCACCTCTCAGTCTCAGTGTGCTTTTCTCTTTCCTTCTAGTTTTATAAATTCCATTCAGCCAGCCTTCCTGTGGTTCTGGATGATGTCCGTTTTGTCTTTTAGTTGTAGTTTTAAAGTGGTTGTGCGAGGCAGCAAGTTCAGGTGTTTACCTATGCCACCGTCTTGGTTCCTCCCCTAAACATTTGTGTTGGGTTTTTTTTGCTTAATCATGACTAAAACTAGACTTCCTATATGTACTCAAAACTAGCGTCTCTCTAGAAGTTGTCTCTTTGTCAGTTTTATCAGTCTTTCTGACACCCAGGTTTGAAAACTTGCAGTGAGTTCCCAGGGCTGGAGCAGTTAAAAGATGGTACAGTTCTTCTCAAGAGATTGAGGAAAAGAGTGAAAATACCTAGAAAATATAGGTAATAGTTAAGAATGGGAATAGAAGTTTAGGAAAATCACACTGATAGCTTAAATTCTTAAATTTTTTTCTGAAAATTTGGAACCTGGCTATATACTGAGAGATAAATGTACAGGTTTGGATTAGTTATTGTGGCCAGTGGAACTAAGCTTGGCCAGAATCATGTGAAATTATATCATATATAACAGTGCCAAGAACCCAGCTGATCTTGGAGACCATGACCTGATAGTGCTACTAATTCTGCATGGATGGATGATGTTCTTTTAGTCAGCCATGCTGAAAGCTTCATTTATAGGAGCAGAGAGGGCATTTGGATGGATTAATACAAGGTTGAGGATTTGTAAGGCAGGACAAAAGAAATAAAAAACCAAAACAAAACCTGGGAATTGAAGGTGCTGACAATAAGTGGCTGAAATTATGAAGCATGTGGTTCTATGCTGTGTAAACAAATAAAATTATAATGAGAGGTAGCATTTGATAGGAAAGGTTCTGTTGTCTAAATAATATGAGACAAAGAAGTAGAATATGGGATTGCTATGATGGAAATTAGGATTCCAAGAGGTTGGAGTTCAGGCCAATGACAAGATCTAAAGTATGGTTATGAGAGCTTGTGGCTGAAGTGAGCCTTTGTCAGAAGATTAGAAATATTTGACTCTCAGCTGTGTGTTGGGTGATCACATGGATATGGAAGTTGTTCAGGGTGGTGTCTGAATGTGCCACCAAGAGGACTCAGTTAAGTAGATAATCAGTGGCTTAGAGTGTTGCAGAAGACCAAAGAAAAACCAAGTGACACTTTAAAGCAAAGAAGTGACACTTTTTATTTACGCCAGCGGACTCAGGGAATAACTTTGCAAATCTGAGTAAAGTAACATGCAGAGGGCTTCCTGGGGTCTTTGTTCCACAAATATGGATTTTGCTTCTGGTCCTTTTCGCAGGCCTTGCAAGAAGGCCCCCAGGTGTTGGGGGTCTCTAGGCCATATCTGATGGTCTGGCCTGGTGCCAGCATTAATAACCCTCCCTCCAGGGCAGTGCACTGTTCACAGTTTCATGGCCTCTGTAACAGGTTCTGCAAGACCATTTTCTGGGAAAGAGGTACTGACTTCATTATAGGTTATCAAGAATGTACACTGAGCTTGCTGGCATGGATTCAGATTGCTAACGCCCCCCCCCCCAAAAAAAAATATCAGGGTTACGTTGGAATTATCCTTTTAGCCTCCTCAAGAGGAAGTGGCCAGAGAGCCTTCTGATGATGACAGCAGATTTTTATTTGTGTGGCAGAATACTCAGATGAGAAAGGTCTGGGCATAAAAGTCAGAGGAAAGGCCCAGGTGTCTAGAAGAACATCACTGCTTTTTCCCCATGTCTTAGGTTGTAGAGGAGCAAGTAGCTTCATAACAGGAAGGTGGTGTCCTCTTGTAAGAATCTGATTTCAGTCAAGATCAGGGGTTAAAAGGAACATCTGACAAATGACTGCAGGTGTAGATTTACAAATAATTTCTAATGCACGGAGAATTTTAGCAAGTGCTACAGAGAGTTTTGCAAAAGAATTTTGGGATTGTGTGAAAATTAGTGGGGAGGGGTAGCTGAGTAAATATCACTCTAAATAGTCTTGAATTTTAGGTAGTGGCAAATAAAAATGAGGAGGTGTGCATTTTACCTCAAATTCTATAATAGTCGTTGTTTTTTAATTTACTGATTTGAGGGAGAGGGAGAGAGAGAGAGAGAGAGAGAGGGCAGGAGAGAGAGAGAACTATCGATTTGTTGTCCTACTTATTTATATATCCATTGGTTGCTGCTTGTATGTGTTCTGATCAGAGATTGATCCCGCAACCTTGGTATATCAGGATGATGCTCTAACCAACTGAGCTACCCAGCCAGGCCTATATAATAAAGTGTTATTTGACTCTTCAACTCATAAAATAGCTCTAGGATTCATGAATTTAAAGTGCACATTCTCTGATTCACTCATCACTAATTCCCTAAATTTTTATTTCCTATAATATCAACAGGCAACCCTGCTGGGTCCTATCACAAAAAATAGATCAGGACAATTACAGAAAGCTCAGGTTTGGTTAACTCTGTTTCCTCTCAGCCTGATCCTTGTTCTAACTTTTATTTTATAAGGTCATAGAGAAAATGTTTTAACACAACTGGAATGACTCCAGACACATTCTTCTGTATCAGTCCCATGGGAAGAGAATATCGTAAAAATGAATTTAAGGAGCCCTGGCAACTCCTGCAGAAAATAGATCCTTTGCAGCATTTTATTATGAAAGTTTCTCAAGCATATAGCAAAGTTGAAAAACTTTTATAATGAACAGTCATTACCTAGATTCCAAAATTAACATTTCCATGTAAATGCTTTATCAAATGCCTATTCATCTATCCATTCCTCTATCCAATCACTAATCCATCTTATTTTGGGTGTACTTCAAAGTAAATTGCAGACATCAGTAAACTTCTTCCTAAATTTCTCAGCATGTGTATAATTAACTAAAGATCCTTGGCTCAAGTGCTATCTTGCCTCATATTAATGCTATTTCTGAGCCAAAGATATGTGTGTGCGGGTGTGTGTGTGTATACTCGATAGTGCTTTACAAAAACCCAGGGCTGTACTAGGTACTCTTCTTAATGTTATTATATGCACCACATATATAAAACAACTTGAACTACCAATCCTAAAATGTAATTTGAACAATGCATCCAGTTACTAAGTTTCCTCAAAGTGGTTTTGAAAATTAAACTTCTGGTTATTGCCTTGCAGAGGGGTTCATTTTGTAATCAAATTTTATAATTACAGAATATCTGCTTTAGGCTAGGTTTTCTCATGTGTTTGTGTTTCTGATGGCATTTTCTTTTTAGACTGTAAAATTCCCCCTTAAATTAATAGCATCTCAAGACAGCAGGCAGAGTGTTGGTGTGCAAAGACAGAAATAGGGTGTGAGAAGTATGTTCGAATGCGGCAGACCTTATTAGACATGCCCTACTAGTCTACAGACTCAGTTGTTCATCCTGTGACAGAGGATGATTTATTTTTTCCAATCAATGTAGTCTTGAATTTCAAAATCCATTAACATTCTAATTAATCAAAGCATTATGGTTTTGAATAATTTATGTAATAAAGCAATGGCACGGAGGGAGTAAAATGTTTAATCCCATGTGGGCCAAGGAGACTGAAGGAGTCAAGAGGCCAAATTTTGTGAGCAGAGTCATGTTCAAATTATTCAACAGCTAGTTACGCAGTCACTGTCTCAGAAGGAAAGGTCCAGCTGGTAAACCTGATGGTGTCCTGTGGGAACTCCTCCAACATTTTCCGTCCTGGATGATAAAGAGGTCTGGGTTACACTGAGGAACGGCAGGGCTACAAGACAACAGGGGAAAATGGGGGGACTTGGAGCAGTGTATTTTTCAACACACCAGAAAGTATTTCAACCTCTAAATAACTGGTTCAGCTATCATGGTGTGTTTGCCAGTTCTGCTTTTTAGGTGAAAATCAAAACAATATGCTCAGTAGTTGAAATACACTTCTACCAAAGTTGGGAGCTTTGCCAAAGAAAGCATGTTCTTTTTTTTATATGCAGGGTAGCAAAAGTAGGTTAAAAGTAATAATAATAAATGATACAATAATTTATAAATAATAATACAAGAATAAACGCTGTGTTTCTCATGCTCACAACTGTGTACCTACTTTTGCCCACCCCTGCATTTAGTTCTTTGCTGGACTTTTGCATTTTAAAAATGTCATTGCACATTCTGTTTTAAGGGACAGAGCTATTTCCTCTGGAGCAGGAAATGTGAAATATTAAGTTAGCAAAATTACCAAGAAATATATCTTGAAATAAACATAAAGAAGTGAGGAGGGACAAAGTGATTAGAGCATGATCCTGATACCATTATGATTAGCTAGTCCTATCTAATAAAGAGGGAATATGCAAATTGACTGTCACACCATCACAAAGGTGGTGGAACCTGTAACCACAAGATGGTGGCGCCCAATCCCCTCAGCCATGCCGGAGTCTCCCAGTCTTTTCAGCTCTGCCGGGGAGGGGGGGCGGTGGCAGGCGTGTGGTATGGCTGGACCCGCCCTTAGTTCCCCAGCCGCCCAGGGGCTAAGTGTCGGATGGTGGCTGCCCAGCCGATGTCCGAGGTGCAGGCAAGGCTTGGATGGCAGCTGCCCAGCCACCCAGGGCTGCCCGAGGCTCAGGTAACCAGGCCCGGCGAAGGCTTGTACTGCCGGCAGTGGCAGCAGCAGAGGTGTGATGGGGCGTTGCCTTCTCCCGATTGCCAGGTTGCCTCCCGCCCCTGAGGGCTCCCAGACTGTGAGAGGGGGCAGGCTGGGCTGAGGGTCCCCTGCTCCAGTGCGTGAATTTTCATGCACCAGGCCTCTAGTTATTAATAACAGAAAAGGAGCAAAGAGGGAAGTTAAACATTATAGGCATGTCATTTGGGCAGCTTCACCAGGAAGCTGCAGTTTCACACTCCCCAGGGATCCAACAAAGGGGAAGTAGAAGCATGTCCAGCAAAGTTAGGGAGGGGGCAGGGAAGGTGCTTTCTGTCAGTCACACCTGGGAACAAAGGTCATTGGCCAAAATTGGTGTGGCCACTGCAACCCTAGGGATACATAATCCCCTAAAGAAAGGAGTTCACTCTCTTGTTGCTCTTGGGACTCTTGTTGCTCGTGTGCTCCTGGCTCCCTCTTGGCTTCCATGTATTCTCCCATAGAGCCCATGGCCATGCAGACCCCACACACAATGGACTAAAGGACTTCAGTGGGAAAATACAAACTAAGTTAGCCTAATGCTGGATTGGACCCGGCCCAACATAGAAACGAAACTCTGGGCACTGGCTCTGATTTTAGCTCTATTGAAACCTCAGCTATTCTTCTTCTATGACTGGACTATGGAAAATGGGACTTTGGAAACCCCACGGGGTAATTCAACGGAAATAAAGCTTTCTACCATATTGCATCCTGCTATACAAGTTTCAGAAAATTCCTTTTCTGGGGATATCATAAGAACTCCACCTCCTGCAGAAACAGGAGGAGATGACCCCCTCTCTCATCCTGTAACAATCCAAAAAACAGACCAAAAAAAAGTTTCAGTTAATCTTGATGTTGCTTGTTATAACCTTTGTATTTGCTATTGCTATCAATTAAAAATAAATAGCAGCTTATTAAAGGAATCAGAAAGGGTAAAGCTACCTCAGGAAAAAAAAAACACAACACAAAACAAAACACCAGTCTCCTGAAGTGTTGTTTTCAAGTTGGAAAGAAGAAAGTCCAACTCTGCACTGCTCTAATGTTCATCCTGCAAGCTGCACTGTACCAGTTCTATTCTATTTTCTGCCATTGCCTTCTGGAAGGCAAATCCTTTGAATATATAACTATATTACCCAAAGCTGGACATACACACACACACAAACACATACATAGACAGTTGTCTTATCGTTATTTGCAGAATTAACTATTACATTTGTTTATATATTTTTTGGAGTTCAAGTGAGGCCCAAAATACTGAAAACCAATCAAAGAGACCCAATCATATCAGCAACAAATAACACAAATAAAAAAAATAATAAAAATCATCACCTAATACAATTAAGAGTTATTTAGTAGATCAAACAAATTATATGGGTATTCCGATATCTGTCTTTCCATATCTCCCTCCCTCTATCTATCTTTCCATATCTCCCTCTACCGTCTATTACCTATCCATCCATCATCCATCCATCCATCCATCCATCCATCCATCCGTATCTATCTACCTATCTATCTATCAAAAATTATCATCCATCTATCTATCCAACAGAGAGACAGTAGGGGGAAGAAGTGAGGAAGTGAGAAAGAGAGAGAGTTAGGGGAGAGAGAGAGAGAGAGAGAGAGAGAGAGAGAGAGAGAGAGAGAGAGACTAATCAACTCCTGGGAACACATGCTTAGAGGGGAGCAGACTTAGAAAATATTAACGTTCAGAGGAAGGAGCCTCTACTAAATCTATCAGTCTTTGTCAGACCAGGCTGCAGCTCTATCTCCATACCCCTATGTACTCACTATCTGCACTTTTCCTTTTAAAATGAATTACTTAGTGCCCTTTAATATACCAGATTGCTCTGATAAGAAGAAAGTAATCTTTTAAAATTTATTTTTAGAGGTCAAGTTAAAAAATGGTAGCCATAGACCAGTATAAAGTTGAGCTTCAGATATAAAGCTATTTTCGAAGTTCTTCTGTGTCAACCACTAAGAATAAAAACACAGATATTACAAGAAGTCTCTATTTGAGAGATGGAGAGAGGGCACAGAGGGAGTGGTGATCATAGCATTAGAAAAAAAGGAAATTTTGATAAGGTATATAAGAGGTGTTTCACAGCAACCATTACTGCCTGAACCCTGATAGATTAAGAAATAAAACAAATGACCAATATTCTGGAGAAAAAAGATGTGAGAGAGTATTCCAGTGATGGAAAATGCACCTTTATTTGTTCTAAATTTCTCTCTGCCACATTCATGTCAGAAATATGGATAAAACTTCAGCTGTCCATGTGAAACACTGTTCTGGCAAACATTCACTACCAGCTGGAATTGGCATCAAATTGAATCTCATTTGCCCTCTCTAGTCTGGCAAAATACATGTAGATTAAGAGTAGCACATAGTGCCCTGACTGGTTTGGCTCAGTGGATAGAGCATCGGCCTGCGGACTGAAAGGTCCCAGGTTCGATTCCGGTCAAGGGCATGTACCTTGGTTGCGGGCACATCCCCAGTAGGGAGTGTGCAGAAGGCAGCTGATCGATATTTCTAACTCTCTATCCCTCTCCCTTCCTCTCTGTAAAATATCAATAAAATATGTTTTTTTTTTAAAGAGTAGCACATAGTAGTGAAGGTATTGGTCTATTGCTTATATTAATGTTAATCTTGCTTTAAATATTTATTATTTAAATTATGTATTATATTAATGCAATTTTAATAAGGCGTTACCTTGACCAAAGAAATCTAAATTACATTGACTCTAAACACACACAACTTTCTGAAATGTATGCAAAGTAATATTAGTCACATTTGGGAGAGAGCATCAGAAAGATTAAATGCATAATCACATATTTTATGTCAGGATTGTTTTCTTATAAACAAGAGTATCCTACTACACTTACGTGGAAATATGTATGGGCTATTATTAGTTAATAAAAATCTAGCATAGTTTCTGAAATTTTAAACAATGCATATATTTTAATCACATACTCTATACAATTCCCATTCCTGTAAATTATTTTAAACAAAATTTGACAATCTCTGGAGCTTCAGTTTTGATTTGATTTTTGTTAATCCTCACCTGATGATATTTTATCCCACTGATATTTAGAGAGAGTGGGAGGGAGGGAGGAAGAGGAGAAAGAGAATGAGAGAGAGAAACAATGATTTAAGAGTGACACATCTATTGGTTGCCTCCCACACATGCACTCAGATGAGGGCCAGGAATCTAACCTGAAACCCAAGTATGTGCCCTTGACCAGGAATCAAATCCACAATCCTTTGATGTGTGGGCCAATGCTCTAATGACTGAGCAACACTGGCCAGGGCAAGCTTCAGTTTTCTAATCTGTAGTAAATAAATGCTTCTGTGAGAATAAAACAAAAAATGCATTTAAAGCATTTGGCCCCGAGTAGGCACTCTCAACCTTTAGATCTTTATAACATTTGGGGTCCTTACTTTTTATGGCCTATTGTTCAGTTTATCATGAAAAATGTCCTGGAGATATACAACAAAAACTTTGAAGACAGTGTTTTCTGTTTATAAAAGGCCTAACATGAAAAAAAATTTAGAACAATAACACAAACTAAACAGATGTTGCCAGATTTTTGCAAGATATTCCAAACTCAGGTATTGTTACCATGAATTTAGGGAGATATATTTCCCTAAATAGTAAAAATCATTGAGGCCTATCTGCCAGTAATTCAGGAATTTAAAGATGTCTAGAGCCTGTGCAATTGACTGTTAAAATATACTACATTGGAAACAGAGGCAAAATCTCTGCGTGGAAATTCAGAATACAAAATTTTAACAGTGATGATGAAAAACAACAGTGGAGAAGATTTTTCTTTAATTTTTATGCCCATTAAATTATTTTTGACAAGAAGCATTTTTTACTTTAGTAATCAGAGAAAACACAGTAGTAAATCTTGCTAGCCAAATATTACAATGACCTATATAGCCTCTTAATTTATACTGAGGTCTTTAAAAAATCATAGCACAATTATTTGGGCATGTTCCACCTGTCAGAACTAAATTCTTTGGGAATTTTTCATTTGTTTCTGAGTTGTTTAAATACCCTCTGGTTAAGGTCTTCCCTACTTCGATTTGCACTGGCCCCGAAGTAACCTTTTGACTGTTGCTTCTCTTAGAGTATTTAGAAATCCCTTTATCTCCTTAAGATGCTGTTCACTCACTCTCTTCAATTCTTCTAGAACCATTATTCTCTTATAGGACTTTCATGCCAGATTGAACCTGATCTTCTTTTATTTTAGTGCCATTTCTTTCTTTTCCATCTTTCTATTGACCCACCATAACATTTCTTATGCCTAAACATTTTCCTGAAGTCTGCACAACGTGCTAAGTAAAATAAACTTTAATGAAGCGTTTTCTTGCTAACGCTACACCCGGTCTTTAATATAGTTAGCCCGACAAATCTCCTGAGCAAAATAAACCCTCCCCACAGGCTGATCACTCTAGCTGAGTGGTTTCATACTGAAATGCAAAAATGTTAGAGCTTTGCTATTGTATGAAGTATTTCTCTGATACATATATAGATATGTGAGCCCATATCTTGTCTATAAAATATTTAACTGTAGTAGTTCCCCCTGACCCCTTCTGGTTTCATTTACCCACAGTCAACCTCAGCCTGAAAATATTAAGTGGAAAATTCCAGAATAGATAGTTTATAAGTTTTAAATTTAATGCTGTTCTGAGTAGCATGACGAAATCTCATGCTGTCAGGACATGTGAATTTCCTTTTCCCGGGATATTCCCAGTGTAAATGCTCCTTGCTCCTTAGTCTCTGTTATCAGATTGTCTGCTGTGATGTCACAGTGCTTGTGTTCAAGTCACCCTTGTTTACCTTAATAGTGGCCACAAAGCACAAGAGTAGCAATACTGTAATTGGAATATGCCAAAGAGAAGCCATAAATTATATGTCTGTGTAGGAAAAAAGCATGGTATATATAGGTTTCTGTACTCTCTTCTGGTTTTAGGCATCCACTGGGGGTTTTGGAATGTATCTCTGGAAGACAAGGGGGCTGTACTGTATATCTTAATAATAAGTAGTCTCTTACTTGAAGACTACTTATTATTGATCTTGAGAACATGCATGTGATGGGTTATACCTGCTTGGCTATGTGACAGGATGAGATTCTTTTCTGGACAGTCCCTTTAGTGAAGTGTCTGTGATGCCCATCATCTTCTGATTTAATGCTTATTCAATAATGAAAATCTTTGTCTTCCACTTTAGTGAAGAGCTTTACTGGGGTTGCAATAAGTGTTGATTGTATGTATGTTTCCCCATCGTTGCCACATGGAATTTCATAAGTGGCTTTATTTAATTGAATGGCCACAGGATTTATTTAAACTACTAGAGGCCCGTTGCACCAAGATTCGTGCAATAGGCCTTCCTTCCCCTGGCTGCCGGCACCGGTTTTCCTCCAGCACCCGGCACCCAGGCCTTCGCTCTGGCCACCACCTTCCATCTTCACTCTGGCTGGAGCCTTCAGTCTTCCCTCCAGCCGGAGCGCTGCTCCTGTAGCTCCCTCTGCTCCCTACCCCTCCCCTCATACCAGGCATCCCCCCCCCCCCCCCCGCCTGATGAGTGCTGCCCAGAGGCCTGGAGCGGCTAGGGGGCGGGGCTGCTTCCATCTTTGTTGGGTTAATTTGCATACTCACTCCTAATTGGCTGGTGGGTGTCACAAAGTGATGGTCAATTTGTGTATTTCTCTTTTATTAGTGTGGATGATCATGGGGAAGGGCAATAGGAGTGGGCTGGAAGATGTTAATGGGGGGAAAAGAAGGACCTGTGTAATATTTTCAACAATAAAGATTTAAAAATAATAAATATATGATCAGGTAATCAGAGCCCTTCACTTGTGATGGAAGGCAAAGGGAAGGGAAGCATTTTCAGATTACTTTTAAAATTTTCTTTTAAAAACAACTTGATGACATACACTGAAAACACATAAGAATTAGCTGATGTTATTACAGAGCCATTAGTTATTTCTCCCAACTCACTGAAGACTTGAAAATGAGCTAACAATTACAGATAAAAAGGTATGCATATATAACATAGAATATGTATCTCAGTTTTAAAATGTGTTTGGAAATTATATACTGATTACCCTAATTTTAAATTTCCTGAGATACTAAAATAAAACAGCAGGTAATCATTTCACTTGCAAAATAAACAAATTTGAACAAAACATGTTTGAAGGAAACTAATCCCACCAGTAGAGTATGTAACATATTACACACCCACAAGGCAAAATATTAAGGGATATGGAGTTATATTTCTATCATTACATTCTTTTCAACTGTATATCACAAAATCTCAGTACTGGTAGAATCCTTGAATATCACCTCACCAAGTTTCAATCACTTAATCAATGTTGGATTCATTTCAGTACTTTCTTCACTGAGTGAATATTCTGCCACTGCTTGGAAGACTAGCAAGAACCCAGTAGGAGATACTGTTCCAAAGACCTGTCTGTTGGTAGCTCTTTCACTATGTTATGTTGAAACATGTCTCCCTACAGATAGTTGAGGGCAGGTCTTTTCTGCTCGGTGAACATCTATCCAACAAGCACAATGTTTTGAGTTCACAAAGTATCATTTAGTATTTCAGTCAATGACTTGCAAGTCAGAATGAATATATATACTCATTAACATTCCACAGAAAAAAAGTATCAAGTAGAATTAATTCATTACATGTAGTGTGTTGATATGTGATCAGTGTCTGTAGAAAACAGTTCCTCAAAAGGTTAAACATAGAATTATTATATGACCCATCAATTATGCCCCTAGGTATATACCCTAAACGAATAAAAAAACAGGTACTCAAACAAATAATTGTATAAAAATGGTCATTGCATCAAATAGTAGAATTAATTCATTACATGTAGTGTGGTGGATATGTGATGCAGTGACTGTGGAAAACAGTTCCTCAAAAGGTTCAACATAGAATTATTATATGACCCATCAATTATGCCCCTAGGTATATACCCTAAACGAATAAAAAAAACAGGTACTCAAACAAATAATTGTACAAAAATGGTCATTGCAGCACTATTGACAATAATTAATAAGTAGAAACAACCCAAATGCTCATCACTAGATAAATGAATACACAGAATATGGCATATACATAACATGAAATATGATTCAACCATAAAAAGGAATGAAGTACTGTGATGCATTCTACTCTGTGGATGGATCCAAAAAATATTATGCTAACTGAAAGTTACCACACACAAAACATCACATATAAATCCATTTATATGAAATATTCAGGATAGGTAAATTCACAGAGACAAAAGGCTAATTAGCTGTTGCCTGGGGTTGGAAACGAGTGAATGAGGACTGGCTGCTGATGGGTGTGGCTGTTTTGGGAGGGGGTGAATAAAAGGTTTTGAAATTAGATAGAGTTTGTGGTTGAACAATATTGCAGATATACTAAATGCTGCTTTAAAATTGTTAATTTTATGTTATGTAAATTTCACCTCAATTGAAAAAACAACAACTATTGTTAGGCAGTTATTTCCTGGGTAAGCTAATCAGCATCTTCCTTAGGTAGCTTTCAGGGAGTTCAAATGATCTTTAATAGATATCTACAAAATTATATATGCCTACCATGAATGCTTTCAGGGGAGGGACATATGAAATAAGGTCGTTGTGGTAATTGAAATGTAATGGCAATTTATTTTCTTTAAATTCTTACGTGTTTAATATTCTGATATAAGTGACCTATTTAAAACCACTGTTTCACCTTGCTTTTCTGTCCCAGAGAACCAAATAAGGGGGATATTTGGAGAATTTTTTAAAAGTAATCTTAATGTGGATTAACTTGTGGAGAAAGTAATTTGGAAGGAAAAATGTTATTAATTTAAAACCAAAAAAAAAGCAAAACAGAAATCTATACTTTCTTTGACTTATTTCACTTAGCATAATACTCTTTGGAAGTAACTGTGTTTTGTTTTGTTTTTTAATAGTCCCTAGGTTTAGGCTGTTCTAGTATTTTTTTTTTAATTTAAACAATATATCAATTTCTTGATTTATCAGCTTGGATTGAATTCAATTGACTCCTCATTTAAAAAAATAGCTATTAAAAGCAATTTTATCATCAACTCAATTCTCTCTCTTTTTTGTTGAAATCATTGTATCCTATTAGTATACTCTATGATATTTAAATGTTTTCTGTGTCATCAACTTCAGATATTGTGTTTTTAACTCCCAAGTTGAAAAATTTAGGAAATTATTATTTATTTCTAACATCTTATTATCTAAAATGTTGGCAATTTTAAGATCTTTAAAATGTCAAAGTTTGTTTCATTTACATTTAATTCTGTAACCATGAGTAGATCTTCTTTGCTTAGTGTCTGAGTCAAATAATGTAAACCCAATCAATAAGGAATGATGGAAATATGAGCATTATTCATGCAAAACCCATTATCTAACTGTACCCATAAATAAGGCCTTGTAATTCTCTTTCACTTAAGGGATTAGATAAAATGTCTTCTCATATACCACTAGATATAAGTATATTATGTCAAACTTAAAATCTTATTTCAGTCTTGGTGTTCATTTCATATTTGAAATATGATAAACCTATTTAAAACAAAAGTTGCCTGAGCCTTCTCTCTTGAACAGTATTTAATACTAGCTGATTGAATTAAAATTTTTCAGTATATTTGTCTTTGTTGAAGTACCATTTCTTTTTTTCCTCAAAATAACTATTTTTTATTTTCTTCTTTTAATATTGATTTTTAGAGCAAAAGGAAGGGACAGGGAGAGAGAAACATAAATGCTACAGCGAAGTATCAATTGGCTGCCTCCTGTACACCTCCCAGCAGGGATTGAGCCCTCGACCCAGGCATGTGCCCCAACCAGGAATCAAACCTGCAACCTTTCAGTGAATGGGATGATGCCCAACTAACTTAGCCACACTGGCCAGGGCAAAAATAACTTTTTATAACTATTTGATTTTAAAAGTTTTGCTTTTAATATTCAGATAGAAAGTGTTTTAAAATTAATACTTAAAGATAATATGACATGCTGTACTAATGGTTAATCCATATGTGAGGTATTGCTTATGTATACATAGAACTAGAATTACAATATAGGGTATCACAGAATTCTCAGTGCAAACATTGTGAATACATTATAATGTGACAAATGGCATATGATCATGCATATATATTTAGCTGATAGCATTTTATGCATATAATTTGTAATTTATATATATTATATATGAGAGTTTCTGATACCCACATTTTTTTGGAGAAAACATTAGAAAATGACTTCAGTGTGAATTTCAAAATTAATATCAGAGTGAGAGGAAATAAAGGCCCAAGAATATTGAAAATCATTCATCTAAATATGATAAATGTGTTTAGTTACTAAGAATTATGTTTATTATGCTTTAGCTTAATAAGCTATGTACTTAATAAGCTGTGATGGCAATAGAAGCCCTAAATTGGTTTAACATGACTCTTTTATCTTCCTTTCTAGAAAGCACTTCAGTGCAATCAAGGATGGAGGTAAAGATCACTGCACTGAAATAAAGATACTAGGTATGGCCTTTTCCCTCCGTGAGTCCTCCAGTTCCTTATCTGTACGAAGGTAATAATCATATAAATAATATTACTGAGTTGCTGCAAAGATTAGAGATAATGCATGTATAGTGCCTAACTCTGTCCAGGTTATTAGTATTAATCTTGCTCATTGCATTTTCTTGTAATGAACAGGCCTGTCGTGGCCAACCAAGGAAGATGGGTTGCGATTTTTTTGATACAGTTCATGCTAGAGCACCCTCCAGTCTCAGATTTCTCTTTTGGAATATGTGATTATAATAATGTATATTCCCAAGAGTGGTCGTGACCATTACATTAAGAACATAAGTTATGTGAAATAGTGTGTAAACGATAAAACTCTACCAATGTTAGATATTATGGGTTATTAGGATAAGACAAAATAGATTTAAAAAATCAAAAAATGCATTTACAAACATGGCTGAAGGACCCTACAGTGGGATGCATCTATTCAAACAATATGTATTGAGGCTTATAATATACTTCTTCTAGGTATATTAATTGATTATACTAGTAATTAAAATAAAACCATGTGAGATAACTACAATTACAAATCAGGAATATGAGCCATGGTGGGTACAGCTAAAAAGTACTGGGCTAGGATTCAACACAAGGCAGTGTGGATCCAGAACAAACTAGTTTTGAAAGATGCATGAAGAAATCTGTTTATATGTCAAAGAAGTCAAAAAGAATTAATTTATCGGGAATAACACGGATCTTACCAAGAGCTTGTTTTTTATTGTCCATTCAGGAATTCCAAAGATATATTTGCATTTTCACTTTTCAAATCTTTTATTAACTGATTTACTTCTCTGTAGTATACTTGAGAATACATAAAGGTGAAGGTGAAGAACAGGATTGGGAAATTGTCTCTTTGAAAAATAATCATTCCCCTTCAACTGTAATTTTAAAACAAGAAAGTTGTGATTTTTGAGCACGCTTGCTTTTAGCAATGGTGTTTCTTTGGACCTGACACTGAAGGAGTTAACACAGCCAGCACACAATAGAATCCAAGTACAGGCACTTGGATAAATAACAACTACAGACCTGTCATGACTGTGTCTTGAGTAATGGGATTCATTCATTTGGGTATTTTTAATGCAATTGTAAACTGCCGTTTTCCTTACAATTTAAAGCAGTTTTATGGATGATATAGCTATCAATGTGAAAACAAAATTAACTTGTCACATCTGAGTGGCTAAAGTATTTCCCAATCCCATTTTTAGGGTATTGCTAAAACCTCAATGATCCAGAATTAAATCAAGAGGAAGAATGGCATTTTGAGGGTTACAGAAATGTCCCAAAGATGAAAGATATAAAGAATGTTGGTAATATGTGGTTGTTTCTGAAGTACAGAATGTTTTATATTAAAAATAAGAACACACAATCCTGTGCTTAATGTCAGTGAGTCAATATCCACAATTGGAAACAGCAGTATCATGCAATATTGACTGGCACTGGTATTTTATTGTTTATTAGATTAACCCTATGTATTCTTCGGGAATTCTCTATTGTGAGTAATTTAAACTTACTCTCCCCACCTTAACTCACTTGTTTCTGAAGGTAAAGATTTTTTTCTAAGTAGTGCTAAACTTGGACTCATAGATCTACAAAGAATATCTAGACAGTGGGAAGCCATCCTCTTGAAGCAAAGGAGGAAATGCTCTTAAGGACAGGTATTTATTCAGATGAATCCTTGGCAGGCTAGGTGAAAAGGCCACCCCCACCAGCATCATCAGGGGCCAATTTACAGAACCTTACCTGGGGAATTTTTGTGAAAGAAGCATCTCCCATATTCCATCACATCAAAATACTTCCACTCTGCAGAATCATCTAAATGCATGTTGTCTTAACCTGCCCAGCCTCATGCTTGTGGAATGAAACTTATCAGGATACATGAGAGAAGAGCAGAGGCTTGGGTCTCTTTAGCAGGTGATAAAATACTTATTTATCAAAAACAAGAGCCCAAATTAAAACACAACAAACAAGCTTTATACTAACAGTGAAGAACTCTATACTTTCTGCTCAATCTTGCTGTGAGCCTAAAGCTGCTCTAAAAATAACATTTATTAAATTTTAAAAAATACTGTAAACAACTTTATTAGCTAATTAAATGCCAATGTCATAATTTAAAAAAAGAACTGATGCATATTCCTACAACATGCAAGAACCATGAAAACACTTTGCACAATGAAAGAAACCTGTGACAAGAGACTATATATTGTGTGATTTAATTTATATGAGCTTTCCAGAATTGGAAAATCTGTAGGGAAAGTAATAGTGGTTGTCCAGGGTTGGGGGTGAGAGTTGTGGAAGGAGATAGGGAGTGACTGCCAAATGTTACAGAGGTTTCTTGAATGGGGTATGATGAAAATATTCTAAAATTATTTTAAGAATGAATGTATGCCTCTTCAGATGTACTAAAAACCATTGACTTATACACATTAAATAGGGAAATTTAATGGTATGTAAAATGCATCTCAGTAAAGCTGTTAAATAATCTATGGCTATCTTAAAAGCATTTTCATATAATGCCTGCACCATGACAAAACATGCAATAACTTCATATTAGAGGGTCTTCTTGAGAGATGTGTTTTTTCAAATAATTGCCATTTCCTTCTTTTGCATTTAATCAATTATATTAGATGAGATTTTCCCTTGAAAATGTGCATCTGTGGTATAATCTGATACCTGCATCATTTTTTAGGGAGCACTATATATCCATATATATTTATTTATGGAATTCTAGTCTAGCATCATTAGTTAAAAAGAAAAATGCTACAGGAGTCAAATGGGATTCAGTAAGGGCTATGTTACCTTTGGTCAAGGATAATTTAGCAGACAACCAATTTTTACTAAAATATAAATTAAGTAGGGATGGCTAGCTTAAGCTCTGCAAGTGACTTTTTCAAAACAATAAGTTTAAGTCAAATAGTTCACAGTATATATTTTAATCTTCCATGGAAATACACAACTACATATATGAATATTTTTTTGTGATTGAAGAGACCAGGATTTAGGAGATTTGATCTACAAAAAGCAGATCAGAAGCAGAAACAATTGACTGTCAAGGTAAAGTCACATTAAACCGTACTCCAGGTTTCTGGGGTAGTATAATTTTCCATTTTTCCTGCTTGCCTTTTTAGCCTTTCCTGGACACTCTTCTCTTGCTGAATAATCACATTTGGTGTGTTCTGTGGCTCAGTCCTTGGAGCTTCTCTTTGCTTTATATACAGTCACTCCTCAATAATTGCATACAACTCTGCTTTGAAATAACATGTATAAGATAAATCTGAAATTTGTCTCTAGTTCAGACAGATTTACAGTACTGTGCTACACCACACTGGAGCTCCAGGCAAAAGGAAAAACCAGTAGTATTGATCCTGTTGTTATTATTTTTCTATTGCTGTTGAATTACCACCAAACTTAGCATCTTAAAAAAAATCAAACAAATTTCATATCTCACAATCTGTAGGTCAGAAGTCTAGTGGGTTCATCTGGCTATTGTGCTCAGGGCACAAGGCTGAAATGAAGGTGGCAGCTGGGCTGGGCTCTTCTCTGGAGGCCTCAAGGGAGAATAGACTTCCAGGCTTACTCAGGTATTGGCCAAAGAATTACTTGAAGTTATAGGGCTAAAGTCCCCATTTCCTGGCTTGCTGTAGCTCAGGGCTTGTTCTTAGCTTCTGTAGCTTCTATAGTCCACCTCTTGCTTGTTTTAACGTCTTCTGCCTCTTCTCCTACCACATATCTCTGAATCTCTTGATTTCTTTTCCTTTCCTTTTCTTTTTTTTTTTATTGTTGACATTATTACAGATGTCCCTCAAATTTCTCCCCCTTTACCTCCTCCTCCTGGCCCCTATTCCACCCCAGGTCTTCACCACACTATTGTTTGTGTCCATTGGTTATGCAGATATGTATATAAGTTCTTTGGTTAGTCTCTTTCCTAAATGCCACCCCCCTTTTTCCCTGAGATCTGTCAGTCTTTTACATGCCTTCATGTCTCTGAATCTATTTTGTTTGTCACTATATTATGTTCTTTAGATTCCACTTATAAGTGAGACCATGTGATATTTGTCTTCCTCTGACTGGCTTAATTCACTTAGCATAATATTCTCCAAGTACATCCATTCTGTTGCAAAGGGTAAGAAATCCTTCTTTTTTACAGCTGGATAATATTCCATTGTGTAGATGTACCACAGCTTTTTGTCCACTCATCTACTCATGGACACTAGGGCTATTTCAAGATCTTAGCTATTGTAAATGGTGCTGTTATGAATATAGGAGTGCATATATCCTTTTTGATTACAGTTTTGGAATTCTTAGGATATCTATACTAATAAAAGGGTCATATGCTAATTAGACCAGGAGATCTTCCAGACATCCTTCCGGACAAAGCCATGGTGGCAGGGCTGAGGCAGAGGTGGTTAGGAGCAATCAGGCCAGGAGGGGAGGGCAGTTGGGGGTGATCAGGCTGGCAGGGGAGGGCAGTTGGGGGCAAGCAGGGTGGCAGGGGTGGCCAGTTGGGGACAAGCAGGCTGGCGGGGGGGGGGGGCAGTTGGCGGTGAGCAAGCCGGCAGGTTGGGGGCAGTTGGGGGCAATCAGGCCAGCAGGGGGTCAGTTGGGGGCAAGCAAGCTGGCAGGCAGAGTGGTTAGGGGTGATCAGGCTTGCAGGCAGGTGAGCAGTTAGGCAATCAGGCATGCAGGCAGGTGAGCCAGTGGTCTTGGATTGCGAGAGGGATGTCCAACTGCCGGTTTAGGCCCGATCCCTGGGGTCCTAGATTGGAGAGGGTGCAGGCCAGGCTGAGGGACACACCCCAATGCACAAATTTCATGCACCGGGCCACTAGTATACCTAGAAGTGGGATTGTTGGGTCAAACAGTAGTTCCAGTTCTATTTTTTTTTCTATTTTTTTTTTTTTTTTTTTTAGTAAATTCCATACTATTTTTTCTAGTGACTGCACCAATCTGCATCTTGGTTTCCTTTTCTGCTATTAAGGGCTCATGAGACTACAATGGACTTATTTAACAATCCAGGATAATTTCCAATTTTAAGAGAGACTGCTTAGTCAGCTTAATACCATCTGACAAGTTTCTTTTAGCTGATGAAGTCATATATTCACAGGCATATCACTAAGGGTTATTGATCATAGGAGCCAAAATCCTCCCCACCAAAATACTTTTAAAATGTTGCTATTTTGTTCACCATGAATTGTTTGCATTAATTTTGATTTTAAAGCACTATCACATTAAAATATTGATTATGATTATTGCATGTGTTGGCTCACTTTTAAATTTGACATCTGAGGAGAGTGCCTCATTCACCTCAACATAATTTTGGCCTTGTAATATCACTACCAGCCTACTGAGATATTCAGCTGGAATTCCAGTGGACTTCTCAAATGTTTCATGTCCCAGATCAAACTCCTGATTGCTCCTTCAAAACCTGCCATTCCCCTGAATGTTCCCTCTTTCAATAAACAATCATCTCCATTGACCCAATTACTGAGGTAAAAAAACTTGGAATTCACCCATATCTCCCAGTCATATTCAGGGTGAAATCTGAATCCCCATCTAGAGTGTACATGCCTTCTATGATCTGGCCCTTGGCCATTTAATACTCTCTCCCTTGGTCACCTACTTCAGGTGCAATTACCCTGAATGTTCTGCTATTTATTTTTATTTTTACTGCTTACCAATATTCCAAATTAGAGCTACTTCTTCTGCTGGGAGGTTCTTCTCCCAGATTCCACTTATCTCAGTTCCTAAATTTATTCTGTACTCAAATGTCTCCTCAGACCCATCTCTAGTCCTTGTCTCTCTATTCTTCTTTATTTTCTTTGTAGAGCTTATCATTACCCAACAAATTAGCATAATGTTATAAATGGATTGTGGTGTCTTCTCCCAGAGGAGTGCTCCATGGGGACAGAGCTTTGCTTTGATCACAGATTCATCCCCATTCCTTAGAACAAAACCTGACATATAGTAGGTACTTTAGACACTAAAGACATACTCATTGATTAATTGACAGGTGATACAACCCAGCAGCACAGAATATAATGTAATGTGTTCTTATGGAACATAAAGATGGGCTTATAAAATCTTTGTCATTTGTAGAAAAGTGTGCATTCCTTAAAATTAATAATCAAATGGTCAAAGTTTCCTTATACTATGAAAAGATGTCTCCTCAATCTGAAGACATCTACAGGTTCAGGAGTCATAGATTTATGAATATTCATACTAATCATTTCTGTGCATCAGATCAATGAAATTGTAAACAATTTACAAGCAGGAAATTGACGGGCAGAATAATAATGATTTATCTCAGTGTTACATAGGCACACTTACTACAAATAACATGGAATACAAGAGAAAACAAAGTCATAAAGGAGTTGCATGGAATTTCACTATATGATGAGCTTCAGAGTTTTGTTGTGGTAGCAATTTGTGGTCCATGTTCCATTAAATAAAATTTATTTAGGGATATACTTTGCTTAGGAATAATTTCATCCTCATTATCTCACTAGATGTTTATTATGTTCATATATGCATTACCGAGTTAGGCACTAAGTGGATACAATATATTATGATCCCTCTAGAGTAAAATAAAACATAACAGTATGAGATACTGCATAACTGCAGTAAAAAATCATATATATATATGTATATATATATATATATATGATTTATATATATATATATATATATATACATACAAGATGCAAAAATACAGGAAAAGGTTATATCAGTGAATAGTTATTCAGTATTTATTATTTCTAATACAATTTTTCAGGAAATATAGAAATATTTTAAATACATAGAGATATTTTAAATCATATATATATATATATATACATACAAGATGCAAAAATACAGGAAAAGGTTATATCAGTGAATAGTTATTCAGTATTTATTATTTCTAATACAATTTTTCAAGAAATATAGAGATATTTTAAATACACCTATCATTCTTGGGTTGTTTAATACAATCCTCCTATATAATAACAGAGAAACATGTAAATTGACTGTACCTCTGCTATGCTCACCAGCCAATCAGGAGTGAGTATGCAAATTAACCTGACAAAGATGGTGGGTTAATTTGCATACAAAGGCACCGGGCAGAGAGCAGAGAGGGAGAGCTGGCGGCTTGGAGGACTTGGCAGAGCAGGAGGCCATGGGACGGAGACAGAGCAAGAAGGGAAAACCAAGAGTGCGGGGAGCACCAGGAATTCTGGGAATAGTAGTTCTGGAGGCAGCCCTAGGACCAGAAGTGGAAGCCCAATCATGGGGAGCACCAGAAATGCTGGGAATCATAGTTCTGGTGGCAGATGGATCTCCTAGACACTAAAGCAAAGTGAGCCTGGAGCAAGTTACTGTTGCAGTGGGGGATAGAGGGAAAGCAAAGGTGAGAGACATAAGTAAAATCAGAGTGTCTAGGAAAAATTAAAGGGAAGATATCCTAAAACTTCCAGGAAATCTCCACCAATGGAGCAAAGAAAAAAAAACGCCTCTATTATTCTGTGAGCAACAAACCTAACTGGGTTGGGGTCTCAGACAATTCGCTCATATGATTGCAAAGACAGACAGAAACTCCTGGAATGGAGAGGGCTCCCCTGAGTGCTCCCAGATTGGAGAGGGTGCAGGTCAGGATGAGGGATCCACCCCCCCCATGCATGAATCTTTATGCACTGGGCCCCTAGTTAGATTTTAATAAAAAATATTTCAGATAAAATTCCAAAGGGATAATTTAAGAGATAACAGTACTGTGGGATAAGAGACCAATTTGTGTGGTTGAAAAAAATTTTTTAATGTAGAAGAAGTGTTTGAACAGAGAGCCCTTTCACTCATATATAGAATTTAAAGGACAAAATAAACAAACGAAAAGAGAATCACATTCATAGATACAGAGAATAGTCTGATAGCTGTCAGAGGGGAGGAAGATGCAGTTATAGATGCATTGTAATTATTGTTAACCAGAAGCCTGGTGCACGAATTCATGCATGGGTGGGGTCCAGCTGGCCCACCCCAATGGGGGCTGATTGGGACTGGGTCTGTGGGGGGAGGGGCCAATAAAAAATGGGCCAGCTGAGGGGAGGGGCCATGGGAGGTTGGCCAGCCGGCTCTGCCCTCCATCAGGGTGGGGGGCCAATCAGGAGTGGGGCCAGCCAGGGGGAGGGGTCACAGGAGGTTGGCTGGCTGGCCCCGCCCCCGACTGAGCCAGTTGCCCGCCTGCAGTGGACGTCACAGCAACTGGTCATTCTGGTCATTCCAGCATTCCGGTCACTGGCTTTTTATATATATAGATAATATTAGCCAATATGTAAGCAATGCTTTACATTTTATGGAGTAAAGGCAATTCTTGATTTGAAATGAGAGAGAATTCCTATGCATTTATCTGAAATTGTTTTTCTGGATGCAGAGAGCAAATGAAATTTGAATAGCCCTTTTCACTGCTAGAGACACCCTGACCCCAAATTCATAATTAAGTTCTGAAAACTTAGTAGTAAGAAAGAATTCCTTGTTCAGGAGTGCTCTATAGAATTGAAAATAAAATATTTAGTGTCTTTAACTATGCTAGAGCACTTCGACTTTCCTTCATTCCCTCTTCCTAGTAGATCCTAAAAGGGATAGTGTGAAGCAGAAACATGTTTTGCCAGCAATTAGCTTTTTATATGTATGTGAAGGAAGTAACCCTGCCGATTATAGTCCAAATGACAAAATTCATAGTAATCTACAGGAACATAATACTTCCTATAAGTCACATTAATTGGGGGAGAGAGGATGGCTAGGGTTAGAATCTCAGGAGTTTAAATTTTAATTAAATTTCTCAAATTCAATGATTTCATGAAGCAGTAAAAAAGAAGTATGGAGGGACCTGGAAAGTATTATGCTAAGCGAAATAAACCAGTCAGAGAAAGATAAGTATCATATGATCTCATTCATATGTAGAATCTAATGAATAAAATAAACTAATGAACAAAATAGATCCAGAGACATAGAAGCATGGAACACACTCTTGAATCTCAGAGAGAAGGCAGGGGTGGGTGGGAAGAGATCAACCAAAGAACTTATATGCATATATATGCATAACCCATGGACACAGATAATAGTGTGGTGAAGGCCTGGGGCTGGGACTGGGGGCAGGCTAGAAAGGGTTAATGGGGAGAAAAAGAGGACATACGTAATACTTTCAACAATAAAGATTAAAAAAATTATTTTAGAGTCAAAGGAGTAGTCATACTGCCACAGTATTTTTGGTTTTCTCAACTATATATATGATGTCAAAATGTATACATACTTTAATAGGTCATAGCTCAATTTTGAAAATAAAATGTATTTTAATACATACTGCCTTTATACTTATTCAAAATCTGTGTATGCATTTTTTTGAGACACCCTATATTTTAAGTTCCATCAGCAGATCTTCCCCATCCCACCCCTTTAGTGTAAGGCTTTGTTCTATGGGAACATTCAATTTCTTCCTGCATAGGTTACAGATAAAATTTTATCAGTTTTGGCAGCTTTGTGTTGTATGGGTGTCTAAGTGTAGTGATGAGTAATGAAATGTACATGAGTAGGATACAAGGACACTGGCAAATGGGCAAAGGGCCAGAGAAGGGGAGGATACGAAGGTCCAAGACATAGTAGCCTTACGTTAAAATTTTGCTCAAGGCTTTACTTGAGTGAGTAGCCACCTTTGTATGAAGGATGTTACCTTTATTAGACAGCATGGTATATTGTGTGTCACCTTGGCTCTTCCATCTGTTTCAATTGCATAATTACAAATTATTTAATCACATGAAGAAGTCATCTGATTAGGTCCTAGTATGTATATGAGCATAACATGCATACAAAAAATCCCCCCAAACCTCCAAATAACCTGAACAAAAGAGTACCTAATGTCTAAATACAACATTCTATATCATATTCTCTATGAAATAAAACAAAACAAAACAAATACATATATGTGCTAATCCATAGTAGGGTTCATTGGGTGTCTACTATGAGCCAGGCAGTGCTGTAGATACCTGACATGTATCAATGAATAAAAGAGATGAAAATATTTGCCCTTGTGAAGCATAATTTCTAGCACTGTAAAATTAGCCTAAGAAATAAGCATTACCTAGGATATAAGAATGTGATAAAGGCTATGGAAAGAGAAAAATAGAGCAGGATAGAAGGACTGGGAGTGTAGGTTGAAGGGATGTGATATGTAAGTTATAATGGAGAGGGTGGTTACTATTTAATTAATCTGTAAACATGTTTCTGCCTTATTAAATGCATTTAAGAACTCAAATTTAATTAGCAATGTAGATTTTTCAGGAAATTGTAGGAAGTAAACTAAGTAAGGGAATGAGCTATGTTCATCAACTGTTTTATTAACAGCAATCAATATTTGTTAGCCAAATTGCCAGCTAGGTACACTTTGCTCTGATGTAATATATAACTAAGGCAGCATATACTGTGTATGGGTTTTGCATAATGGCATTCCAAGGCAGATCTGAAAGTAGGCTATTAAATATGAAGAGGAAGATAATGGGATTATAAGAATGAATTCGTGTCCTGGACAGCTACAGAGAGCCCAATCACAGAGCCCAATCACGAAGGGGTCATTTAAAGTCTGCAGTTGTCTGAAATATGAGAAGCAGAATAAAATCCAGAACCCCTTCAAATCCTCCCAGAGCTACAAAGACACCATCTTGACTTGCAGTGGCATGAACTTGAAATGACAGACTAGCACTGAAGGTGTTATTTTGATCTGAAGAGAAGAGCTGTTTAATTCAAAAGTGACTGGCAGGTTGTAAAGGGCTGATTAATTTGTAGGCCAAAACAAAACCTATGTTTCAAAATAGCATTTGTCCTTTAAAGATTCAGGCTGAGATATTTTAATGTGGTAAAAAAAAAATGAGGACAGCTGAAATTTACTTAGAACTGAAATGATAAAGAATTAAAAGACCACATTTAGACACCGATTGCATTTTCAGCCAAGAAAATGAATTCCAAGATCATCAATTTTCTTTGTATATTTTTTATTATTAGAAAGACTGTAAGTGGAGTCTGGTGAAAGTGAATTATAGACAATACAAAAGTTTGTGTATGAAAATAACAAATTATAAATCTATGTTTTGTAAATGAAGAAAAATGAAAGAATGCAAAATTTTCACTTGAATCTCAGACATTATAATTTGTTTTTAACACATTTTCATAAATGGTAGAAGATAAGAAAGAAGTTTCTCAAATTTGAGTGTCAAGGAAGAAATACAAAAGAGAATTAAAGTGTATTGATCTACAATTTGATCACAGATAAACTACCATAGAATTCCTAAAGAAATTTATTGTGATTAAAGGACTAAATTGCATTATGATGTTTACAACCTGGGTTTAAAATAAAGGCAGATCTGATATTCATACCCTGTTATGACTAACTCCATGAACCTTGTTCTTTTCAAACCATACTGTCCTCATTGAAGGGAACAAGAGTTCTATCAATGTGCAAAAGACTGTAAAAGTCAATTAATCATAATTTTACTTAATTGCACTAATATGTCTTTTTTAAAATCGTTATTGTTGAAAGTATTACATATTAATGTGTCTTCATTGAACAAAACATATTGAAAACATGAAGTAGAAGTCACAAGGAAAAAATGCATGCCCAATCCCATCATTTTAGGAAATGCATCTTTGGTTCTTTATCATCTATCTGTTTTTCTTTCTGTCTGTCTATCTTTCTATCCTTCATCTATCTACATATGTACACATGTATTTATATGTTTGTATATACATATCTATATGTATACTATGTTTTAGGTACAATCATGTAATAGTCATTCTGCTGTTATCTTACTTAAGGTGATATCATAAACATTTCCAATTTGTTGACTACCCTTCAAAATATTATTACTAGTGGTTGCAAAATATCTATAGATTTGCTGAAACATCATTTATATAATTATTCTCTTTGGGGGAAAATTTAAACACCGCACAAAATTGTTTATTTAGGATCAGCATAAAATTGAGTTTCATACATTGCAATCAATGCTCTCTCTTTCCCAATCTTTGCACTTAATTTGTTTAAAAAACAAACAAACTGCAGAATTCCTCAGTATGAATTGTGCTAGTGCTTCACGGTGGTGTAACTCAGTGTGCTTCTTTGTTTGCTGTATTATCCACAAGTTGGTAGTTCGAGTTCTACAGCGGCTTGGTGATGTTTGGGAAAGACCTATCCCTAGAGCACTCTATAGGTGATGTAGTGGACACTCATTGATTGGAAAGGACATGCTGTCGTCTCTCACTTTTTGTTAGGTTAGAAATAATTCATGATCATTACCTAGATCTATTATCTCATTATGGATTGTAAAATGATGATCCAATTTTATCATCTTTGCATTTTATTCATTTTTATACTTCTATAGATGGAAACTTAACCTCCTCAAGTATGTGGCTCTTTTGAATTTTTGCAGGAAAAATCATTTCTACCATTTATCATTTTTCAAAATAATGAGTTGGATCTCTAGCATCATGGTAAAATAACCTATTAGCATCTACCTATTTATTCATCTATCCATTTACCACCTTATTGTGAATTCATGCATTTACATATTTTGGTTATATTCAACACATTGCACTTGTTATTTCTAATGATGTTCAAATTGACCCATTAATGACTATTAGAAGCTTCAACTTGGTCCCGGTGTTTTTTTGACATTATTTTTTTTATCATTGAGATCTTGCTCACTTCCTGAAATGACAAAATAGTCTTGACTCATCTTGTACATTTCCTTCCCTATATCTAGAACTAGATGTATCTCCAAGATGTCTTTGTTTAATATGAAATATTAAGAGTCAGCAATATGGCTGTTAGGGGGGCTCAATGGGTTGTCATCCTATCTAATAAAGAGGGAATATGCAAATTGACTGTCAAAGATGGCGGCACCCATAGCCACAAGATGGTGGCGCCCAGTCCCTTCAGCCCCGCCACAGTCCCCCAGTCCTTTCAGGCCCACCAAGGGGGTGGCAGGTATGTGGTGTGGACCCGCCCTCAGGTGAGTTCAGCCACTCCTTGCACCTGCTGCCAGAGTCCCACAGTCCTTTCAGCCCACCGTCAGCCCTCCAGCTGCCCAGGGCCAGCCTGAGGTGCAGGCAAGCCTCAGATGGCTGTTGCCCAGCTGATGCCCGAGGCACAGGCAAGTCTCAGAAGGCGGCTGCCCAGCTGCCCAGGGCCGCCCAAGGCTCAGGTAACCAGGGCCAGTCGAGGCTTGCACTGACGGCAGTGGCAGCAGCAGAGGTATGATGGGGGCGTTACCTTCCCTTGATCAACAGGTCGCCTCCCACCCCTGAGGGCTCCTGGACTGTGTGAGAGGGGGCAGGCCAGGCTGAGGGACTTCCCCCTCCAGTGCATGAATTTTCATGCACTGGGCCTCTAGTAGTTTTAAATAGTTTTTAATGGAGAGGGCTTGGAAATGTGGTTTTATTTTCTTTTTTAATATAATAAAGTATGAATGAGTTGATGATGATACTTTTTATGCAAAATTAGGACAACAGTTTTAAATATTTCCTTCTTTCAAAACATCATTTCATCAGTCTTACATTTGTACTTCCTTTATCCACACCCCTAATCTCTAGTCTCAATGAAATAAATATAATACTCATTAGCTTTCTTTTATAATACACACAGAAGAGTCTTGGATTAAACATATCAATAATAATGTCAATCACATATTCACAGAAAGCAGCGTAAGTGTTTTTGCAATAGTTTTTGTTTGTCCTTAAGGTATATCCCTTTAACAGGTGTACAGTAAAATTACATGGGTGTAAGATCATTTGGTATAGTTTCCCTTTGGGTGGGTGTGCTGTCAATGAGATAAACAGTTAGGTGTATTTTTTTCATTATGGCTTTAATTATTAGGGGTTTCTTTTCCTTAATTTTTGTAGTTTATTTTACATGTATCCAAAGTCAAATCTACAAAATAAGGTATATCCAATAATTTCTGGCTTCCATTGTTACTTCCCTTCTATTCTTCCAATAGAATTTTTTTTTATATTTTATATAAATACTAGTGGCCCAGTGCATGAAATTTGTGCATGGGGGGTGTCCCTCAGCTCGCCGGCACCCTCTCCAATCTGGGACCCCTTGAAGGATGTCCTACTGCCGGTTTACAGGCACCAGGCCTAAACCGGCAGTCAGACATCCTTCTCACAATCCGGGACTGTTGGCTTCTAACCGCTCACCTGCCTGCCTGCCTGCCTGATTGCCCCTAACCACTCTGCCTGCCAGCCTGCTCACCCCCAACTGCCCCCTGATGCCGGCCTGCTCGCCCCCAAATGCCCTCCCCACCAGCCTGATCACCCCCAACTGCCCCCCATGCCAGTGTGCTCACTCCCAACTTCCCCCCTCCCGCCAGCCTGCTCACCCACAACTGCCCCCCTGCTGGCCTGCTCGCCCCCACCTTCCCTCCCCACTGGCCTGCTTGCCCCCAACTGCCCCCCTGCTGGCCTGCTCACTCCAAACTGCCCCCCGCTTGCTGTCCTGATCACTTCCAACTGACCCCCACTGACATCCTGCTTGCCCCCAACTGGCCCCCCTGCTGGTCTGCTTACCCCCAATGGCCCCACCCCCCACCAGCCTGATCACTCACAACTGCCATCCCATCCTGGCCTGATCACCCACAACTGCCCTCCCCTCTTGGCCTCTAACTGCCTCTACCTTGGCCCCACCACCATGGCTTTGTCCAGAAGAACATTGGGAAGGTCTCCTAGAAGGTCTCCCAATCTAATTAGCATATCACCCTTTTATTAGTATAGATAGAGGTCTGGTGCACAAGTGGGGACTGGCTGGTTTGCCCTGAAGGGTGTCCCAGATTAGGGTGGGGGTTCTCTTGGGGCATGGGGCAGCCTGGGTGAGGGGCCTGTGGTGGTTTGTAGGCTGGCCATGCCCCCATGGGGTGAGGGTCCCTGCTGGGGGGCGTGGCCAGCCTGGGTGAGGGACTGATGGCTGTTTGTAGTCTGGCCACAGCCCCTTCAGGATGGTGGGTCCCGCATGGGTGCCTGGCCAGCCTGGGTGAGGGGCTGAGGGCCATTTTCAGGTTGGCCACAGCCCCTTCAGGGTGGGGGGGGTCCCGCCGGGGTGCCTGGCCAGCCTGGGTGAGGGGCTGATGGCTGTTTACAGGCTGGCCAAGCCCCCCAGCAACCCAGGCTCCCAGCCCCTCCTTTTTTTCTTTTTTTTTTTCAGCACCTCCTTGAGCAGAGGCCAGGGCCAGGTGGAAGCAGGTATCTGGGATTTATTTATCTTCTATAATTGAAACTTTGTAGCCTTGAGTGGAGGCCAGGGCAGGCCAGAGCGGGTGGGAAGCCTGGCTTCCTCCATCGCCAGGGGCAACCCAAGGCTCCTGCTCGCTCCAGCTCCATGGCCGCCGCCATCTTTGTTGGCTTAATTTGCATACTTGCTCCTGATTGGCTGGTGGGCATAGCAGAGTGATGGTTAATTTGCATGTTTCTCTTTTATTAGTGTAGATAGACTTTTAAGTTGTCTTTTAGTTCAGAATGTATTTCATGCATTTCAATTTTGTTTGTTTTATGCTATTACTTTGATTTCTTACTATCTTTTTCATTCTTTGTCAATTATTTCTATATATTTTAATTAATCATTCTTCTGTCTTCATTTGTTAATGATTACCATTTTCCTTTTATCCATTGTATATTTATTTTATTTACCTCATTTTTTATTGTGTTTATTCACTATTCTGTTCTAGTTTAGTCTTTGTTACATATTTTAAATATTATATAAATAATTTAAATTTATTATATACCAGTTTATTTCTCATTGTTTTTGTGTCATCTAAGCTCTCTTTTCAGTTTTTCTTTTTGCCTGATTGTTGCATTTCTTATATTTCCTAAGAGGATTTTTGCATTGCTTTCATATCTTTTACTTTTTTTATTATTATTATTTTACCTCATTAAAAAACTTTAGTTCACAACTTTCTCTAGTTTGGGGGCATGCTTTCCTGCATTCTTTCATTTGTCTGGACATTTTCCTGCTCAATTTTTTTTCTTACAAAAATTTAATATGGGGTGTGAATGTAATCCTTTTCTATTGCTTATATTTAAGTAAAGAGGATTTTCCCCATAAACTCTTAGAAAGGATGGTAGCAGATAATGATAGCGCTCCACTAGATGCTTTCAGAACACCACCGTACCCATTCCTGCACCTCCCACATTCATGTGATGGATGATTAGTTCCTGACAGCAGTGCCTGCACTTCTTTCTCAATGCCTATCACCTACCTCATGTCGCATACTTATTGTAAATGTGTGCTGAGCCCTTTCATGTCAGATGGTAGTCCCTGGGGACCAGACCTGGCATACAGCTATTTCAGGATATCCTTATGTTCCATTAACCTAGTCAGTGGTCGGCAAACTGCAGCTCGCGAGCCACGGTTTGCCACTCTGTTGACTAATGAGTTTGCCGGCCACTGGGATAGGGGCTTAATCACAAGGAACAACAACAGCCTGTAATTATTGGAATCGAGAGTCTAGGTCAGTGGTCGGTAAACTCATTAGTCAACAGAGTGGCAAACCGTGGTTTGCGAGCCGCATGTGGCTCGTGAGCCGCAGTTTGCCAACCACTGACTAGGTGAGGGGAGGTATAGAGGTTTCAGAAGAAGGTTTTGACAGAGGATAGATGAGATAAAAGTGATAATAAACAAAACAAGCCCAATATATGTTTTCTCTTTATTATTATTTTTGAAAGAGAGCACGGTATTTCAGCTTTTCTCCAGATGCATATCTTTGACATGTCTTTAATCAGCCGTGCAGAAACACTCAATAACCTCACTGGGTGCTTGATTAGCAAAACACACATGCTTACCAAAGAAAATAGTGACTTAATTAGGGATAATTGACCTTTTATATACATTTTAGATGATAAGTGAAGCACACTGAAGACTTATTTATTGACACCATATGGCACTCCTTCACAGTGAAATTCAAATTATGTTGAACAAGGCTAATCAAAACGAAATAGCTCATCAAAGGTCTTCCATTCTAAGATGCTGCTATTTTAATTCTGGGAGGTTTTAGATATCTCATTAGACCCCAAAGTACTTTAAACATTCTTCTGTTCAAAGCATGCCAAGCTTCTAGTAAATCAACAGTTCTCCATAATTTTCAAATCACAAGTGTCATTGTAATGCTTACCATCTCTTTGTTAGTTTATTAAATATATGTCTCCCATAACAAGTGCACAACTCCTGTCAGATTTTGTGCTAACGATGGCAGAGGTATCAGACACTGCACCTGCTGTCAAAGAGTTGACACACCTTGCATTTGAGATCTGATTTGCAAGCAACAAAATTTGTCTACACAGGATTCATGCAGGGAATAAATGTTGGAAAAGACTTGGGGTGGCACAGAGAATTGCTGAAAGCCTAAGGACTTGGAAGAATCAGACTCAAAAAACAAATAAAAGAAACATTTTTACCTCTTCAGATAAAGCAAACAAACAAGCAAAGACAGCAAACCTCTCATCTCTGTTCCCCTGCATTTTGAGGAATCTCACTTCAGAAGCAATCATTTAGGCAGATCATGTGTGCACCCAAGCTCTCAGGAGAATATTCTTTTCTAGAGGGAGGCAGATGCAAGATTTATAAGTTAAGTAGATCCCCAAATATCAGTATATGGTTCACATAATATTGAGAAATAAAAACAAACAATACCCACTACATACTAGTACATACAACATGCTAAAATAAAATTCTAGGTAATTCAATAAAGAATATATTGAAACTAGAGGCCCAGTGCATGAAATTCGTTCACAGCGGGGCAGGGTGTGTCCCTCAGCCCAGCCTGCACCCTCTTCAATCTGGGACCCCTCGAGGAATGTCCGACTGCCTGCTTAGGCCTGATCTTACTGGTAGGATCAGGCCTAAATGGGCAGTCGGACATCCCTCTCACAATCCAGGACTGCTGGCTCCCAACTGCTTGCTTGCCTGCCTGCCTTCCTGATTTCCCCTAACCACTTCTGCCTGCCAGCCTGATCACCCCCTAACCACTCCCCTGCCAGCCTGATTGATGTTTAACTGCTCCCCTGCCAGCCTGATTGCCCCTAACTGTCCTCCCCTGCTGGCCTGGTCCCCCTCAACTGCTCTCCCCTGAAGGCCTGAGTCCCCCCCACCTGCCCTTCCCTGCAGGCCCAGTCGCCCCCAACTTCCCTCCTCTGCCGGCCTGGTCACCCCTAACTGCCCTCCCTTGCAGACCTGGTCCCTCCCAACTGCCCTCCCCTGCTGGCCATCTTGTGGTGGCCATCTTGTGTCCACATGGGGGCAGCCATCTTGTGTGTTGGAGCGATGCTCAATTTGTGTATTACCCTTTTATTGGATAGGATAGAGGCCTGGTACATGGGTGGGGGCCAGCTGGTTTGCCCTGAAGGATGTCCTGGATCAGGGTGGGGGTTCCCTTGGGGCATGGGGCAGCCTTGGCGAGGTGCCTGTGGTGGTTTGCAGGCCAACCACACCCCCTGGCGACCCAAGAGGAGGCCCTGGTATCTGGGATTTATTTATCTTCTATAATTGAAACTGTGTAGCCTTGAGCAGAGGCCAGGGCTGTGGGAGCTTGGCTTCCTCCATCGCCAGGGGCAACTCAAGCCTCCTGCTCTCTCCAGCTCCATGGCTGCTGCCATTTTTCTTGGGTTTTATTTATCTTCTATAATTGAAACTTTGTAGCCTTGAGCAGAGGCCAGGGCTGTGGGAACTTGGCTTCCTCCATTGCTGGGAAAACCCAAGCCTCCTCCTCGCTCCGTAGATGCAGCCATCTTGGTTGGGTTGATTTGCATACTCACTCCTGATTGGCTGGTGGGCATGGCTTGTGGGTGTTGCGGAGGTATGGTCAATTTGCATATTACTCTTTTATTAGATAGGATGCTTTCTGATCAATAAAAACACCTCAATCTGGATATAATAAATATAGTGAATGTATAATTCTAATGGTACAAAGCTATTATTTTATGGTTTTCATATGCAATAAATGAATGCATGTTCCTCATACCCTAATAATTTAAAACACATTATTAACACTAGAAATTATCTGTAGAATATTATACTATCACTAGAGGCCTGGTGCACAATATTTGTGCACGGAGGGGGCGTGGGTTTTCCTCAGCCCAGCCTGCACCCTCTCCAATCTGGAACCCCTCAGGAGATGTCTGACTGCCGGTTTAGGCCCAATCCTCAGGATTGGGCCTAAACCGGCAGTCAGACATCCCTCTCACAATCCGGGACCACTGGCTCCTAACCGCTAACCTGCCTGCCTGCCTGGTCACCTCTAACTGCCCGCCCCTGCCAGCCTGGTCTCCCCTAACTGTCCCCCCACCCCCACTGGCCTGGTTGCCCCTAACTGCCCCTCACTACCAGCATTATCACCCCTAACTTCCCCCTGATGCTGGCCTGGTTGCCCTACACAGCCTGCTGTTCGGTTGTTTGGTTGTCCCTCACTGACCCCCTGCCGCCCCCCCACCCCCCCACAGCCTGGTTACCCACACAGCCTGCTGTTCAGCTGTCTGTCCAGTTGTTTCAGTCATGATGAGCCCTGGATTTTTATATATTAGGATTATTATACATCATATGCAGCATATATATTACATGTAGCATATTTTATATATTGTATGTTTTATGTTACAATGTGTTATATATAGAATGTTTTATATTTTTCTTTAAAAATCAGACCATAGTTTATCTGCTTCTGAATTTCATAAGTATAAAATCTAACACTTCAAAATGGCATTGAAACCTTTCATAATCTATTCTTAACCTGTCTTTCAGGTGTCACATTCTGTTGCTCTCTTCCATAAAATTTATGCTTTAACTTAACCCATTATCTGAACATGGCATACATTTTTTTTTTAATTCTGTGCCTTTTTTTCCCCCCTGTGGTGTTTTCTTGACCTAGAAGATTCTTCCCCTACTGACGTTCTCAGAGAATATAACTGATATATTCAGACATAGCAGGGATATCCCTTTTCCTGTGAGCCCTTTGCCAAGTTTCCCAGAAAAGAAAAGAAATGCTGTCTGGGTTTTATACACTAGCAATACATTTTACAATAGTTTCATAGCTGAGTTTCCTTCAAAGAGCATAAGGTGTTCAGAACCTGGGACTGTGTCTTACACTTCTTTGCATAGGTGTATGTGTGTAAAGGTGCTTAAAAAGGTAAATATTTATTAAATTCAATAATAATATTGAAGGAACAGTGAGTGATTAGAAAATATTCTTTTATCTGCTGATTCTTTAAATTATGCCCAAACTCTAAGGTGGTATTATTTTCTTATTATTATTTTGTAAAAATTGCTAGCAATATATGGGATAGAGAAATTTCAGAACTGCAAAATAACAATGTGATCCTTAAAAATGTGCTATGTTCAAAGATTAGATAACACCAGTTCGAAAGGGAAGAATCAATAAATGTTAAATTGACAAAAATGTAAAATTAGTTACTTATTGATTCTATGCATATTCATACAGATATCACACACATTCTATATGTTAAATGCCCATTTTTGTTTTCATTCAGTATCCACAACTATTGAATTAGAACTATACAGAAAGTAAAAGGGAATTTGTTATGCTAAAAGAGTAAATTTCAGTAGGATTATTTTCTTAAGGATTTTTTGGGGACCAAAGGTGAATTTTATCCCCTCCTCCTCCCCCACACACAGTTACCTCCAAATGTTTGGTGTGTTTGGTATTTTGTTTTGGTGTTTTTGGATGTTGTTGTTGTTTGTTTGTTTATAAGTTCCTTGTTATCTTTCAATGACACCAATCTTGTAATTATATCATTAGACTATCAGGCCCCTTGTGAATATTTGCCAGTAGATGATGGAATTTTTTGGCTTTTAGCATCCAGCTGAAGATTATTGTATTTAACTTCAGTTAAAATAGCAATAATTATCATTTTTTAAGCAGACAGGAAAAGACAGATGCTTTGATAAACAGGTTACATGGATTAACTGATTTAATCCTTGAAGCATTACAGAAAGCATCGCTGTGATATCACTTTCCAGGCGTCCTCAAACTACGGCCCGCGGGCCACATGCGGCCCGCCGAGGACATTTATCTGGCCTGCCGGGTGCCGCTGCCTGTCCTGCTTAGCAGCCGAGGGCCCGCAGTGCGCATAGGAATTTGTTCATAGTTTTTTTTTTAAACTATAGTCCGGCCCTCCAACGGTCTGAGGGACAGTAAACTGGCCCCCTGTTTAAAAAGTTTGAGGACCCCTGCAAGCTGTGAAGAGATGGACAGTAGGAATCGTTATATTATAGACATCATAAGGGCTCAAAACAGGTTTCTACCGGGTGTATATAACTCCAAACACTTGCTCTTTTCTTTGTATTATCACTTATGGAGTAAACATTGTAAAAAATGCAGCTCTTGCAAACCTCTTTAGATTCTGAATTCTGTATAAGCTTCTCTATTACTAAAATTCAGAGTGTGGTATGGGTGTGCTTCTGCCCAAATAAATTGCTGCATGCCAGCTGCAGTAATGTCCCTTGGCTGTTTCCCTGTGGACAGCTTGCATTGCCACTCCCATCCGTGAATGATCTCACTTGTTTTGGGGTACTACAGAATGACAAAGGATAAGTGATATCTCTAAGGTTGTCATTCTGAGTAGGAAGTCAGGCTGCAGTTAGCAAACAAAACTTATAATTTGTTAACAAACAAACTCCCTCTCCTTAAGTTGTTGGGACAGAATAATCAATGGATCAAAGCAACTGCAGGCTGAATTCTGATCCTGACATGGCAGAGTGGTTGGTGTCAGGCTTAGTAAACAATTATACAACTGGGAAAATGTACCCAGAGATGGTTATTATCCAGCATTTTGTGAGGGACTGCAAGTCTTAAGAGAAATGAAATAAGCTCCATATTTATGGCAACCTTTTGCTTGGGAGCATGTTCTAAACTACGATGAAGAGAAATAAAGTAAGAAAACAAAACTCAATCTCTCTGGATGGAGAATGAAGTCTGGAATTACTAAGGCAGCTGGAATATGCAAGACATGGTACTGGAGAGCATTTCAAGATTTACTACAAGGCTGCTGTTCTATTGGATAAAGCTACAATAACTAAGAGAGTGTGATAATTGGCATAGAGATAGAAAAACAGTTCAAAGGAATAGACCAGAGAATCCAGCAATAGATTCACAAATATATGGTCAGTTTTAATTTTAGATAATAACATCATAAACATGGCTAATTAATTTTAATTTTAGACAATATCATCAAACAAATCAATGAGGAAAGGAAGTTATTTTCAACCAATAGTGTAGCACTGGATATTTTATGGGAAGGATGAAGTTTAATTTCTAACAGGCACCAAAGAAAAAAAAATTACTAGAGATAAATCTTTGACCTAAATGTGAGAGATAGAATAGAATAGAAGGAAGCACGGGAGAATATTTTAAAATGCTGTGGAAAGCAAGGAGTCATTTGCCAAAAAGGCACCGTTACAAATTGAATTGTGTTCCTTTTCGAAAATTGTTATGTTGAAGTCCCAATCACCAGCAACACAGACTGTGACCTGATTTGAAAAATAGTTCTTTTGCAGATTTAATCATTGAAATTAATATGAGGTCATTAGAGAGGGCACCAAACCACAATTATTGGTGTCATACGAAGGAGAAATTTTGGAACAGACATATTCAGAAAGATGTGACGACACAGGGAGAAGACCGCCATCTACAAAGCAAGGAGAAAGGCCTTGGAAGAAATCACCCCCATGGACACCTTTATCTCAAACTTCCTGCATCCAGAATCGTGAGACAATACATTTCTCTTATTTAAATCACACAGTTTGTGGTACATTATTATGTCAATCCTAGAAACTACTCTATTTACTAATCATAATAGGGGGAAAAACAAAAGTATAAATTGGACCATACATCAAAATAGAAAAAAATATTTTCTCAATAAAAGTCACCATTGAGAACATGGAAATGAAAGCAACAGACTGCAAGGAAACAGCTGTGACATACATATCATACATCTATGTAACAAAGGGCTCATGCAAAATATATAAAGAAATATTACAAATCATAAAAATTAAATAACCCAAATTAAAAAATGTACAACAGCCTTCAACTGATACTCTATACATAAAAATGTCAGAGTGCCAAAAACATAAATACCTGCTCAAAAATCATTGTGATGAAAATGCATATTAAAACTACAATGAGATACCACCTCATATTCACTCGAATTTGTAAAATTAAACATATACACACACTCACACTGACTGCATCCATTGCTTGAAAGAATAATGAACAGGCATAGGTCTCAAAAATTGCAAGTGCATATTTAAAATAATGGAATTTTTTTGAATACCATTGTTCAGTTTCTCATGAAATTAATCCTATGCTAACCATATGGTCCAACCAATTCCACTCCAAGATTCACCAAAAAGATGTCCATAAGAATAACCCTATGAAAAATGTAAATCAGCTTTATTCATACGAACCTAACCTAGAAATAACCCATTGGTTCATCCATGGGAGATGGACAAATTGTGGCATACTTGTACAATGGAATACTAGTTAACAGTAACAAAGTTGAATTACTGATATATGCAACAACATGGATGAATTTCAAGAACATTATAAACTATGAAAAAAAGCCAGACAAAAAAAGAGTACATATAATCTGTCTCCAATATGTAAATTTAAAGAATAGGTAAATATTTTATAATGAGGACAGTCATTTTTTTTAATATATTTTTTATTGATTTCAGAGAGAGAAAGGAAGAGGGAGAGAAATAGAAACATCAATGATGAGAGAGAATCATTGATCGGCCACCTTCTGCCCCCCACTGGGCACTAAGCCCAAAACCCGGGCACTTGCCCTGACCAGGAATTGAACCCTGACCTTCTGGTTCATGGATTGATGCTCAACCACTGAGCCACACCAGCCAGGTGGAGACAGAGATTTTAATAGTTGTCCATGTAGTGGTGACTTGTATTAAAATACATCACCAACATCTGAAGAGCCAGTATTAAAGTTTAAAATATAAAATTAAATAAAGTATAAATTAAATAAAATTAACAATGAACTAGGGTTGGCTATATGTAGTTTAAAATTCAAATGTGATATATATATTTTTAATTTCAAATATAAATACTTCTCTATTTACTCCAAGGGCACATTTTATGGCACAATGATTTCAATTTATCATGTCACTAAAATATGACCTTTATATCCTCTTATTGTAATGAAAACCTTTTGTATAACTAAGAGTGACTCAAAATATTGAAATATTTATACAGCATGGTAAAGCAGACTCTAGAAAAGTGATATGTTTATTTAGCTTCTAGGTATGTATATTTTCTATATGTTTATATATATACATCTAAGTCCATATCTATATATTTATATGCAACCTTCCATGATTTATTTTTTTAAATATTTTATTGATTTTTTACAGAGAGGGAGGGAGAGAGATAGAGAGTCAGAAACATCGATGGGAGAGAAACATCGATCAGCTGCCTTCTGCACACCTCCTAACTGGGATGTGCCTGCAACCAAGGTACATGCCCTTGACTGGAATCGAACTTGGGACCTTTCAGTCCTTAGGCCAATGCTCTATGCACTGAGCCAAACCAGTTAGGGCGTAATCTTCCATGATTTAGAGCAGGTGTGGGGAACCTTTCTTCTGCCAAGGGTTATTTGGATATTTATAACATCATTCTCAGTCCATACAAAATTATCAACTTAAAAATTAGCCTTCAGTATTTTGACAAACTTTTAATTAACTCGCCCCTAGTACCTTGGCAGGGCCAGACTATATGATTTTATAGGCCTTATAGGACCCCAGGGCCGGATGTTCCCCATCTCTGATTTAGAGACTCATGGTAGGAAGAAACAGTAGATCAAAGGTAAAAGTGTCCTATGAATTTCTTTGGCATTGAACAAATTAATTTTTTCCTATTTTTTTAAACATATTTTTATTGGTTTCAGAGAGGAAGGGAGAGGGAGAGAGAAAGATCGAAACATCAATGATGAGAGAGAATCATTAATCGGCTGCTTCCTGCATGCCCCCTACTGGGGTTCGAGCCTGCAACCCAGGCATGTGCCCTTGACCTGAATCGATCCTGGGACCCTTCAGTCCGCAAGCCGATGCTCTATCCACTGAGCAAACCAACCAGGGCAATTTTTTCCTATTCTTAATGCATTTTGGATTCAGTACTGGTTGTATGTGTACAGACTTAAACACCTCAGTATTATTTACAATCAAGGGTGCATTTGAAAATGATTTGTCCATATGTTCAGCAGCTCCTGTTTGTAGGCTGCTGAAAACAACAGGATTTTATTTTTTTGATATGTTTAAAGACGACAGATGCATTAATTGATGCATTCTACTTCATGCATTAATTGATGTTTAGCGATTTTTCTCATAAACACCGGATAAAAATCTGTAGAGAGTTAGATGAATTGTATTGCACTAAATATAAACTAACTTTTTGGGTAGTTTGTGGTAGCAAACCAAAGCTCAAGGATCACCCAGGGTTTTAGCTGGCAGGTGTTTGCAAAGGGTTATTTACATCTGATAAGGTACAAACATGTTTCCACATAAATCACTTAGAAAAAAAATTACTTTAAATAAGGGCATAAGAAGGTGAATTCTGCCATCTTCCTTAAACTTCCTAATAAGTCCCAGGTGGTAAAAAAGAAACAGCATATAATTTTATAAAATACTGTTTGTGGTGTACTAAATTTTTCTGTTTTTAGGAATCCTATGTCTCAAAAATTAGAAGCAATATTTTTATATCTTTTCAGTGAAGGAAACTTTAAAAGTGTTCTTTTTGATAGTTTTAAAATCACCTTCTGCTTTATTTCCATTTTGCAGATTTAAATAAGTATGCACTATACGAATGAAATACAACTATGGTTTTATTTCAACGAATCCACTTACATATAGCCTTCAGACTCTATTTGATCAATTATACTTTATGCAGTAAACAAGAAATCCCATATGAAACTTTGAAGTATATTCACTACTTCAATCATTTCTTTTTTTCTTCTCTACTATCCAATAATTATAAAAAAAACAACTAGAAAAATAACCTGAGGTCACAGTGTTCAAATTCTTCATCTTACAGATGGAGCATGTAAAGGGAAAATACTTCGCAGAAGAAAAAAATTATATTCCATGTATCTTGGCTCAGTCTCATGCTTTTATTGTTACAGTTCAGGGCTTCTGCTATGCCATTCTATACATCCTTACAAATATAAACACCCATTTCTTCATAAAATATTCACAGTTCAGCTTAAATACATATTCATGCATTTCATTTAGGATCTGATATTAAGTTTTGAAAGAGAGACATATTTCCTTGCCTAATTTTCACATTATGAGAGTAAGGTCAATTAATGAGTTCGGTGCCTGAAAAAGAATTTAAAGTAATGTTTTTTTATACCCATTTAGTTCTTTAGTTTAAGCTTATAATATCAGTTCTGGAGTGAATTCTAGTTTAGGCAGCTAACTAGGTGTGTTTGGAGTGGGCAGTTGCTTTGAATTGGAGGAAATATGTCAAGAATAGGAGTCATATAGGCCACTTTTGAGCTCATGTGTATGAGACATTCAGAAAGTCTCTCCACATAGAGACTCTGTCTGATCTCCAAGCATTATCGTTAGTACTAGTGTCTCTGAAGACATTGGGCATCTCACATGGCCACTGGCTTTCAGTGAGCTCTCTCACTGTTGCTTTCCGGATCTTCTGACAACAGATTCAATGAAGATCCTTTCAGAGAGCAAAATGGAAGCACCCTTAGCCTTCCAGTAGTTACAGTATATCACTTTTCTCCCAGAACCTGTCTCATGGATTGTGCTAATGATATGCTGTCAAATCCATACTCTTAAAATGAGAGGTTATTATTTCTGATAAAGATTACAAGTGGAATAACATGATATAAGCTATTATTCCTTTCTCTGCCTGTTGTAGGTTACATACTAGTATTTGGCATACTATCACCTAGGTTCATTTATCTTCTGATGTAGCAAGTACTTTGATGGCATGCACGCTTGATTACAGGTTATCGATCAGCAATGGGTGCCCAACCACTATCTTAGTAAGCATAGAAAAGCCAATTTAATCAGGTTCAGAATAGAGCAGATGATTAAGAGATGCAATTTACCCGTTTTGGCAAATGAGTTTTGTGTGTTCAATGCTTCACTTTACAAAATCAGAAATATGGGATGTTAAAGTATTGGCTAGAGACAACATAAAAAAAATAAATAAAATATTGGCTAGAATTAAGGACAGTTGTTTTGAGATGGTCTTTGCAAATTGTCAATTTTTTGGTTAAACTCAATGGCTACTTTTGGAAATCATGCTACCTATTCAATCTAAATGCTAAATTTTGTGGGTTTTTTTTTTCTTTATTGATTAAGGTATTACATATGTGTCCTTATCCCCCCATTGCTGCCCCCGACCCCACTCCTGTTCATCCCCACATTTTTCTTTTTTCTCCGTTATGAGCTAGTTCACTGAGCATTCTTTTCATTTCCACATTGATGAAGAGGAATACATAAAAGGAGCCTATATCTTTGAATAGCAGTGTAGATTCTATGAGACATGTAAGTTTTAGTTATCATCTGCATTGTCAGGACTTTGGTGATTTGATAATAAACATCTTAAAACTAATAGTTTAGTCATGCTGAGATGCATTAGTTTGTAATTCCTCTGATGTCCATTTCCATGTCCATGTCCATATTTATACCCATACTCATATGCATATTCATCCTCCAGGCACATTTTACTCCAAACACAAGGAGTCATGAGTTATTCATTCCTCTTTTATCATCCAATACATAAATATATCTAAGATACTGTAAGATTAAATAACTAAATATATAGCATTTATTCATTCAACAAATATGAGGGCCTACTGAACTTTAGAATCTTGCCAATACTGAGTGCATATTTTTAATAAGTAAAGTTATACATAAATACATAAATGTAGATGATTTACTAATAAATTAATGGAATAGAAAACAGGTATGTCAGAAAGATGGGGATGTATGATTCAGATTCAAAAGTATATCTTTTTAGTATATGCATATAAAATAATATACTTTATGACTTAACCTTATTTAATTCCCTTAAAATTATATGTAATATAAGCATTATCAACTTCATTCCCAATGAGATGCTCAGAGAAACTGAGATAACTGTTTACAATTAGCTTTTTAAACTTAGAGTCAGAATTTATACTCAAGAATTTAAATTTCAAGTTTAAAGGTTTTAAATGTGTGACCTCTTAAATTAATAAAACTGAAATATGTCATCCTTGCTCAAGCATAAATTGTGTAACAGACAGTCATCTGTATATGCATAATGGAAAACCAATAATTTGGATTATTGGAAAAACAAACTAGAAAATTCTTAAGAAGTATTGAGAATTATATGACTTCCCATTGGCTAAAAAAATTGGACATTGAAATTTGCACAGAATAAGAAATTGGACAATTGGAACTTCTTTGCAAATAAAAATGTAAATATGAAATGAAATGGATTAGAAAAATCTCTGTAGAAAAATGATCTCTTTGAAATATTTATTCTCTCTCTATAGACAGAACAGCCTTAAGCAGAAACAAAAATAGAGGCATACAATTTTGGTGGAGTATGGCCATGTTAGCCATGTGAGTATCTCTAATTGGTAAAATGACTCAATAAAATATAAAATGCATGATTATACAATTATGGTCCTGTAAATATTTCCTGACATGGGAATAATGTAGATCCTTGAGTACTGACATATCCCTCCAACCATCTAGCCAAGTGTGGTATACAAAGCCAAGGCTAAGGGGCTGCACTTCTGGGCTCTCTCACCTGTGGATAAGGGTTCCATAAGGACCACTTAGACCTGAGCAAATTGAATATGCTGTTATGAAGAATAAAAGAAAACAGCAGTGAGCCTCATCCACTTCTATTAAATTTAATGTTATGTGCATCTTTTGTGTCTCTTGTCTGCTATGCTGATAGTTAACCAAAATGAAGGCAGTTTGTCTTTCTCTTTCTCTCCGTCCTTAAACCTGGAAGAGCCTGGGACTGGTTTGGCATAGCTGAATTATATTTTGTTTCAGGACCTGTCAATCACTACTTTAGTAACCCTCCTGTGCTTTGATAATTAAAAGTCGCATGCTTCCTTTTAGATTATCCAAAAAATCTATTTTGGTTTTCTGCTGAGATCTGTCCTAACTGAATAGCATCCCCTATCTGCACACTTTTGTTCCTTTCATTTGCATTGAAATGGGCCTGCATCATGTCCCAAATTCCTTATGGTCCCTCTGTGTGCAGTCAATTATAATGAAAAAGCTAATTTGTGCTAAGTTTTTAATGGTCCATTTTACTGCCCTTCTGAGAAATTATATGTATCTATAATACCAATCCAAAGCAATATGGTCAACCGGAAAGAATTACAGTACCATTGGAGGATAAGACTAATGAAAGCATTTCACAGAATGAACCACATTTATTTACACTTTTAAATCGCTCAGAAATGGTGGAGAAAAGAGGCATTTATAGGGAAAGTTTCAGAAGAAAGTGGCTGATATAATTGTTACTGCAAGGATAATAATTGCTCAGAGAATTGTCCTTAGTCCGGTTCTTGTCTGTTCCACATCTTACTGTCCATGTGGATACATTGAGTCCTCCCATTTCTACACCCAAACCATGAGCCTTCAGGCCTCTGTGCCTTTGTTATGGACTATTCCCTTTGGTTACTACGCTCTTTCTTTCTTGTGAAACTGTGCTCATTCTTTAAGAGCCAGTGAGGATATCTCTCATCCTCTTTAAACACGCCCTGATATTTTTGGGAAAACTTAGTTTTACCTGCTTGTTTTTCTTATAATTTGGTCCACAAGGTAAACGCAGCAGCTATCACATTGTACAATAGGTATGCTTAACTTTTGATTCTTTTTCATGACTTAGCATGGTGCCTGGGGCATAATATAAGGAAGTGAATGAGTGAATTACTAGTAATGAGTGAACAAATAAATATAAGACCTTACAAAGATTTAAAACAATGATTAAAAAATGGGAAGGAGCTTCTAGTGGTTATAATAACTACCAGAAGTTACTATGATGAATAATTTTTTTTCAACTTGGGAGTGCCACAGGGTACTTAGATTTTTGGTTGAACACTCCTGGGTGAGTCTGTGAGGTTGTTTCTAAATGAGATTAGCATTTGAATTGGTAGTCTGAGTAAAGGAGATCACACTCCCCAAACTGGGTGAGCATCGTCCAATATGTTGAATATCTGAGTACAACAAAAGGCCGAGGAAGGGAGAATTTGCTCTCTATACCTGATTGCTTGAGCTGAGACATTGGTCTTCTCCTGCCCTCAGACTGGGACTGACTAATACAGTTATTGTCATAGTCGATTTTGGCTGCTATAGCAAAATACCATATACTTGGTAGATTAAATAACAAACATTAACATCTCACATTTTTGGAGGCTGGGATGTCCTAGATGATGTGCCTGCAGATTTGGTGCCTGGTGAGAGCCCTCCTCCTCATTTGTAGACTGCCTCCTCCTGCCTGTATTCTCATTTGCAGGAGAAAGAGAAGGCTCTGGTTTTTCTCTTCTTATAAAGACACTGATCCCATCCTGAGGGTTTCTCCTGCATGACCTTATCTAAACCTAATTTCCTCCCCAAAGACCCGCTTCCAAATACCATCACTTTGGGAATTAGGACTTCAATATATGAATTTAGGGGGGAAACCATCATTTGGTTTATAGCAGTTACTTAAAACAAAAACTTCTATTTCTGCCATAGCGATATTAGAAATATCAACATTAAGACATGTTCATAAATTACGAAATTGGGTTAGGAAATTACAGGGAGCCCAATCTCCTGGAGTCCTATAATTTGAGGGTAACGTATCTCTGTTCTATACTTTTTTCTCAAGTCAAAAGAATAAGGTATTCTGACTGCACATTTCAACAAATTAGGATGGCAATTTATTTAGTAGACTTTCATAAGAATAAAGAGTTGAGTGAAAGAGGATTTTTCAGGTCTAGTTGCTATTAATTTATGTCTCATTCCTTTATATTTCACTAATAAATTTGGAGCAGATTTTGCTTCAATGAAACTTGAGTACAAAAATTTGTTGAAAACTAGTATTAGTCAATGAATCAGCAACCTACCAGATTGTATGGTAACTTAATTAGTATTTCTTTTTGTGTGTGTTTTTTAAATTAACTTTTGTTCAAACAATGTTGTTCGTCTTTTTTTTTTTTTTCATTTTGTGGACATCTGCTGCTTAGTTTTTCCCATTTTTATCATTACTTCAATTACTACAAGAGAAGACAAGGTATTTTAATTGTAACTCTGAAACAATCATTATACACAGGTAGGTATAAACCAAGATTGTGCTAAAATCTTCATGAAATTTTAAAGTGAAGACGTTATCTGTTAAGAAATTTAAACATTGAATCAAAAAATGGGCAACAGACGTAAATAGATACTTTTTGAAAGAGGACATAAGGAAGGCCAAGAGACATATGAAAACATGCTCAAAGTCACTAATCATCCGAGAGATGCAAATCAAAAGCGACAATGCGGTACCATCTCACACCTGTCAGTATGGCTATCATCAACAAATAAACAAATGACAAGTGCTGGCGAGGATGTGGAGAAAAAGGAACCCTCGTGCACTGCTGGTGGGAATGCAGACTGGTGCAGCCACTGTGGAGAACAGTATGGAGTTTCCTCAAAAACTAAAAATGGAACTCCCATTTGACCCAGTGATCCCACTTCTAGGAATATATCCCAAGAAACTAGAAACACCTGTCAGAAAGGATATATGCACCCCTATGTTCAGAGCAGCACAATTCACCATAGCTAAGATTTGGCAACAGCCTAAGTGCCCATCAGCAGAAGAGTGGATTAAAAAACTGTGGTACATCTACACAATGGGATACTATGCTGCTGTAAAAAAGAAGGAAGTCTTACCATTTGCAACAACATGGATGGAGATGGAGAGCATTATGCTAGGTGAAATACGCCAGTCAGAGAAAGATAAATATCACATGATCTCACTCATTTATGGAATATAATGAACAACATAAACTGATGAACAAAAACAGATCCAGAGACAGAGAACCATCTATCAAACCATCAAACCTCAGAGAGAAGGTAGGGGAGGGTGGGGGTAAGGGGGAGAGATCAACCAAAGGACTTATATGCATGCATATAAGCCTAACCAATGGACACAGACACCAGGGGGGTGAGGGCATGAGTGGGGGTGGGGTGGGGGGAAATGGGGAGAAAAGGACACATATGTAATACCTTAATCAATAAAGAAAAAAATTAAAAATTAAATTTAGGACTTTTTATATCTTGTATAACATATGAAGCTTAAATTAATATTATTGTTAAGAACATGTATGGCCTAGTTCAGATTAAAACACAAAACCAAATCAAAGTATAATTGTTGGTTCTTGTTGTATTATGTATTTACAACACATTACATAGTCTGTAAAGATATCTACATTCTTGGGGGTGAAAGCCTTTCTATTCCAAGATGTGCCGTACCCCATGTGGATAGACTCATCCTGAACCAGTCGCACTCTAACACACTGTTTGACCATAAGATATGTGAGTGGGATAATTAAGATAAAATATCTGAAAACTGTTTTCTAATTTTAAAGTTACCTTTTCAATTACTTTCCTCTATTAGTCTAATTTAGCATGGCAAAAAAAAAAAAAAAAAAAAAAAAAAGACACCTAAATTCCTAACAATTTTGAGTATCGTTTTTAAAAAATACATTAAATATTTTGTTATCCCTAATTGTATGCTGCAGGTTTTTGTTACATTTTTAAAAATTCTAATTTATGTATACTAAGAATTTGTGCAGTATCCAAATCAGTCAGCTATTTAATTTCATCTATATATAATTTCTCAACCAGCAAGCTAGACATCTTGCTAATTATGCAGTTTGTCTGCAGAATATGAATAGATAGCTTTTAGGGTGGTGGTGACCCGCAGGAATGACATTTTTGATGATCAAACAAATTCTCAGAATTTTCTTCTACACTTTTCTGCCCATGAATAAGCACAGCTGCGGTTATTACAATATTGGGAAAAAATAATGCTCTACTACTAGCCCTGTTGATCCTAGGAATTAAGTAACGCTTGCTCTGCAATGAAACCAGCTGTTAGGGAGTTACAAAGCAGTAATTCTCTTTCCAGATTCTCTGTCAGTGACAAGGATACTGAAATTAATTAATAGTAGCTTTACCATTATAATTTGCCAAATGCAGGAGATATTTTTAAATTTCCCTCCATTCTCTGAAAACAAGTATTGTTCCAAATTGAATTAATAGTTCATCTATTTACTAACACATATGTGAAAGCAGTCATTATTTTCTTAAAATATGGTAATGTGAAAAAACTGGATATAAAATGCTTAAGCAACTATACCCCTTTGAACTCTAGCTAGGAATAAGATTGCTTAATGTTGTTGTTAGGTATTATTGTTTCTGTCTATTTGCTTAGTGGTAAAGTGTAGGAATTTAAAAACTCCCTTCACCATGATGCTAATCAAGAGGAAGTCTTGCCTGGCCAGTATGGCTCAGTGGTTGAGCATTGACCCATGAATCAAGAGGTCACCAGTTCAATTTCTTTTTTTTTAAATTTCTTTATTGATTAAGGTATTACATATGTGTCCTTATTCCCCCATTACCCCCCACCCCCATTCATGCCCCCACCCCCCTATTGTCTGTGTCCATTGATTAGGCTTATATGCATGCATATAAATCCTTTGGTTGATCTCTCCCCCTTACCCCTGAGCCCGCACCAGCACAGCCAAGAGTTCGGAGAGCCTGCGGGAGGGCTGGTGAAGGATGAAGAAAAAGACAAAGAGAATAAGCTGGGTCTAGGTGGGTCTTTTGTGCCTTGCTGAGGCCACAGAACACATCCAGACTGCAAAGCTGATGCTTTATTTATAGTCAGGGGCAAACAAGGTAATTTACAACATTCTTGTAAGTTTCACTTGTTTTGGCAGCACTTGCTGCCCCTCCCACAGCCCACTAGCTACCCAGGGAAGATCTAGGGAGCAATAACAAGATCAAGCTTAATTATGCTTAGAGGACTCTGCCCTGGAAGCTGGGACTTGTTTGCGACTTTGCCAGCAGGTCAGTCCGAGGCTTAACCCTATAACCGCTCCCTACATACCCTACCTTCCCTGAGGTTTGACGTTCTGATTGATGTTTCTCTGTCTCTGGATCTGTTTTTGTTCATCAGTTTATGTTGTTCATTATATTTCACAAATGAGTGAGATCATGTGATATTTATCTTTCTCTGCCTGGCTTATTTCACTTAGCATAATGCTCTCCATCTCCATCCATGTTGTTGCAAATGGTAAGAATTCCTTCTTTTTTACCACAGCGTAGTGTTCCATTGTGTAGATGTACCACAGTTTTTTAATCCACTCATCGGCTGATGGGCACTTAGGCTGTTGCCAAATCTTAGCTATGGTGAATTGTGCTGCTATGAACATAGGGGTTGCATATATCAGTTCAATTTCTGGTCAGGGCACATGCCTGACTTGTGGGAATCGATCCCCACTAGGGGGTCTGCAGGCAGCAGCCAATTGATGTTTTTCTCTAATCAATGTTTCTCTCTATCCTCTCCTTTCCTCTCTCTCTCTAAAAATCAATTAACACATTTTTAAAACAACATTTAAAAAAGATAGGTCTTAACTTTCAATACAAAGTAGCAGAATATTCTATATTTAAGAAGTTGACCGTTACCTCTGAGATTAAGCAAGACAGGCAAAATCATACCACTGTGATGTTTGAAGAGATGTTATGAAAAATTATGGAAAGTGGAAAAAATGACATGGGCATGTTTTTTCCTTATTCCTACAACTGAGTACAGCTAAATATCCCTGGACATTATAAGACAAACATTAAGATACTCTGACAGGCAGCCTGATTGGGGAGGTCAGGAGCCAAGGAATGACATGCAAGACAGTTGTCTGGATTTTCATTTTGCCTCATATTCCACACTTGAAGCTGCAGAACCCCAAGATTCAGAAAAGCCAACATGGGCAGGCCAAAACAAAACAGACCACAAAACTCAGCCCCAACAAAAGCTCACTCTCTCTAACCCCAAGATTGGGCACAAAACAAAGATATCCATTGCCATCACTCTTATTCAATAGAGTGCTAGAAGTTCTATTGAGTCCAATAAGGAAACTCTAAGAAATAAATGGTATATACTGGGTGGGCAGAAGTAGCTTTACAGTTACAATACAAATAAATAATGCAATAATTAATAAATAATAATACAAGAATAAGCTATGTTTCCAGTACTCATAACTGTAAACCTACTTTTGTCACCTTGTAGTTTGTAAAGGAACAAAATAATTATCCCTATTTGCAAATAATATTATTATCTAGTTAGAAATACCAAGGAAGTTATAACAAAATCCTGGAACTAATAAGCGGATTCATCAGTGTTGCAGGATGCAAGACCAGCTTTTAAAATCATTTGTATTTTTGTATATTACCATTGAAAACATGGGCACAAAAATAATTGAAAATAGAATATTACTTACTATTGCTTAGAAAGAATAAATACTTATGTCTTGATCTAATGAAACATGTACATACAGGTCAAACATGCAAAAACTACAAGATGCTGACCTAAATAATTGAGAAGATATATTGTGATTATTGGTTGGAAGACTCAAAATAGTAAAGATGCCAATTCTCTCCAAGTTTATATACAGGTTTGACACAATTCCTATCAACATTTTAGCAAGGTTCTTTTGCTGTGATTGATAAGTACTTCTGAAATTTACTAGAAAATGCAAAACAACTGGAATTGTTCAAATAACTTCAAAAAAAGAAGAAGAAAGTTGGAGGACTGAGTCTACACAATTTCAAGACTTATGGCTACAATAATCAAGATAGTGTGATATTGAAGAAAGAATAGTAGACATCAATAGAACAGAAGAGGGAAACAAAAAGTAGGCCAACACAAATATTGTAGATTTTTAACAAAAGTGAAAGACAATTAAATGTAGAAAAGACAACTATTTTTTTTTTACAAGCGATGCTGAAGTAATTGGATATCCATTGGCCAAATAAATAAATACATAAAAATAAAATAATATAAAAATACTCCTAAATCTAGAAACCAGTATAAGTCTCATTCCTTATGCAAAAGCTACCTCAGTGTGGCTCATGACTTAACATAGAAAATATAAGTGGTAAAACTTTTAGAAAAAAATACAGAATGTGGAAAATACTGGACACCTAAAGAAATGTCCATAAGTTGGAAAGTTGATTATTCAGTTTCATAAAGTTATAAACTTTTGTTCTGTGAAATACTCCACTGTTCAGAGAATAAGAGGACAAGCTACACACTGACAGAAAATATTTGCAAACCATATATTTAGCAAAAGACAGAATATATCAAGCAATCTGAAACCTAAACAGGAAAAAAATTTAAAAGTTCACTTAGAAAATAGGCAAAAGATCCTAGGACACATTTGGCACTATGTTTGTAAGTGATGTGGACATAATTGCCTACGATAATAAAAACCTACAAAATTTTTAAAAATTTTTTTATTTTCTCCATAGACATACATAACCCCCCCCCCCCAAGGCAGATAATTCTGAGTGTTTGAGTGTGGGTGTACATGTTACAAAGAGAAATATCATGTTAACAGAATATTCAATTTGAAAACAAAAAGAAAATTGGCAAATTACATGAAATGATATTTTCCCAAAAATATAACAAGATATATGCATGGCAAATAAGCACATGAAAACATGGTCAACATTTTAGCCACACACAAATTAAAATCACAATGAGACGTCACTACATACTTATCAGAATGACTAGAATAACAAATAGTGAGGACACTAAAAGCCACTAAGAGTGTAGAGAAATGGGGCTGCTGATATATTACTGATAGGAATGTAAAGTGGTATATCCAGTTAGGAGGTTTCTTAAAACTAAACATGCAACATATCCAAGCAAATACACTTGAGGTATTAATCCCAGGAAGATAAATACATACTGTCACTTAAAGAGTTGTAAATGAATGTTCATGACACCTTTTTCATAATAACTAAAAATTAAAAGCAACCCAAATGTCTTTAATGGGTGGCTAATCAAAAGACAGTAAATTCATTCCACGGAATAATAGTAATAAAATAGGAACAAACTATTGATACATGCATCAATCTGGGTGACTCACGAGAGCATTATGCTGACTGAAAAAAAAAAAAAAAAGCCAGTCCTCAAAGGCTGCCTACTGTATAATGTTACTTTGTATAATATTCACAAAATAACCAAATTTTGAAAATTGAGAAATGATTAATGAATGTCAGGTGTTAAGGAAATAAAGGTGTCAGGAGGGAAGTCAGTATGGCTACACAAGGCACACTTCTTAAAGCGTGTTACAGCAACACATTTCTTACAACTAATGATAATCTATAATTATGGTGAAGGGATTAGCCAAAGAACATACATCCATAACTCATAGACACAGACAATACTACAGTGATGGCCAGAGGGAAGGAGTGCTGGGGTCTGGGAAGAGGTGGGCAAAGGGGGCAAAAATGGGAACATCTCTAATAATGTTAACAATAAAAATAAAGTTAAAAATTATGGCAATAATTTTATTTTATTTATTTTTTTAATATATTTTATTGATATTTTACAGAGAGGAAGGGAGAGGGATAGAGAGCTAGAAACATCGATGAGAGAGAAACATCGATCAGCTGCCTCCTGCACACCTCCCACTGGGGATGTGCCCGCAACCAAGGTACATGCCCTTGACCGGAATCGAACCCGGGACCCTTCAGTCCACAGGCCGACGCTCTATCCACTGAGCCAAACCGGTTTTGGCTATGGCAATAATTTTAAAATATTCCTCCACAAAATATGAACAAATGGAACCCAAAACATATAAAAAGTATTATGTACTATAAACAAGTGGAAGGCTGGTTCAACTTTTTAAAAAAGTTTTTTATTGATTTTTAGAGATAGAAAGGGAGAGGGAGAGAAACATTGATGTGAGAGGAAAACATCTATAGGCTGCCGCCTGCACACCTCCCTATCAGTGATCCAGCCTGCAAACTGGACATTTGCCCTGACGGAGAATTGAACCCACTGCCTTTTGGTGCATGGAACCATGCTCAACCCACTAAGCCACACTAGCCAGGGCAAGTCTCGTTCAACTTTTAAAAATCAATTATTTTAACCCATCACTTCAATAGACTAAAAAATAAAAACATGATTGTCAATAGATGTAGTAAAAACACTTGACAAAATTCAACATCCATTCATGATAAAATTTTTTAGTCAATTAGGAATAGAGGTGAACTTTCTCAACTGGATAAAGACTTCCTACAGCTAACATCATACTTGATAAGAAACTCAGTCTTCCCACTAAGATCATGTACAAGGCCATGATGTCCTCTCTCCCCATTGCTTTTTCAATGTCATACAGTTTTATTTCTTCCTTCCCAATCTGTTTTCCTTTTACATGCTTTTCTTGTTTTACTGCATTAGCAAGGAGTTGTAGTATGATGTCAGAGTGGTGGTGAGAGAGACATCATACCTGAGCTTAGTGGGAAAGCTTCAAGTTCTCATTATTAAGTAACTAAAGATAATAAAAATATTACATAACAAAGCCTGTGAAATATAGCTATAGCAGGAAAATTATAACAGCCTTACTTAGAGTAGAGAAAAAAAAAAGGCCCCAAATATCCACCCTATTTTACTAGAAATAAAGGAATAGAAAATGTCAAAAGTGGTAGGATAAAATAATACACATAAAAGCAGAAATCAATGATGTAAGTAAAAAAGGAGGCAATAGAAATCCACCTAAAATGGTTAATTTAAAATACTAATGAAATTTTAAAATATATGGTGCCATTGCTTAAAAAAGAATAAGAGAGCCCTAGTCAGTTTGGCTCAGTGGATAGAGCATTAGCCTGTGGACTGAAGGCTCCTGGGTTCAATTCCGGTCAAGGGCACGTGCCCGGGTTGCAGGTTTGATCCCCAGTAGGGGGCGTGCAGGAGGCAGCCAATCAATGATCTCTCTCATCATTGATGTTTCTATCTCTCTCTCTTCCTCTCTGAAATCAATAAAAAAATATTTTTTGAAAAAGAGTAAGAGAGTGATAGAGAACAACTAAACAATACTAGAAGTAAAAATGGGGCATAATTACAGCAAATAGAGTAGTATCAGGGCAGATATGGAACCTGTTATGTAAATACAAAAGATGAAGATATTATAGCAGGACTGGATATTCATATAGGTAATAAAGAGATGATGCAGAAGAATGAAGTAATAATTACAGGAATAAAATCCTCAAGTCAGTATTTATTATGATGTGATCATTTAACAGCAGAAGGATTCTAAGTTGTGTATTATTACACCAATCACAGAAAATATTATTTAGCACAGATAATAGCAAGTTGATAATTCTGGATCACTATATAAGTGATTACCACAAATTTAATCTTTCTCAACAACTTTAATGAGAATAAACTATGCTAAAGTCTTTCAGAATTATGAATTAAAACACTTCTGTGAAGTTTTAAAGAGCAAATAATTGCTCTCAGATTACTAGTTAATTTCATTTAATGGTTATTTTTTCAGCTGTTTCTTACCTTTATTTAAACAATGTATTTTTATAGTAGAAATATAGTATTCTATAAATATAAATTGATCTAGATAACAAGCCTTTATTAACATATAGAAACAGCTTATATATTTACATTGTGGAGGAAGATAATAAGATAATTTAGGGAAAATAGAATTAAGATGCTAATATTATTCAACAATATGAAGTAGGATCAAGTATTCTTTGAAGAAAATTCTGAAAAAAATTTATGTGTTACTTTAAAACATTGCAATGGCTAATATACTTGTTGAGAGCTAAATAGTTTAAATAAAAAGGCCTTAGATAAGTACTGTTTTCTTTTTAACTCTGCAGTTTATCATACTTATTATGGACCATAGTCAACATGAGTAAACAAAACAATAGAGTCATAAATGAAAATAGTTGCTTGGGGGTATGAAGATTTAGAGAGGATGAATTTTTAAATATATTGGAAAAATTTATTTGGGGAACAATTGTGCACTTTAGTATAAGTAATTTTTTTCTTCCTTCCTATTCATTTCAAAGTAGTTTTCCACAATACTTCAGTCTTGCAAACAGATTCTACCAAATTAATCTATGAAGTGATACCAAGTGGAAAGAATAACATGGCTGTGGAAGGCAAAACATGGCATTTGAAGCTTTAAGGATTTTGAGATCACATCACCTATCCTGAAATCATGTGTAGACACTTCAATATAGGAATACAGAGAAGTTTAATAAATACATGTCACAGTATTCCATTATCTTACTTATGAGAGCAACAATCATTAGATCCTCATTCCAAGACTATTTGTATACCATTCTCCTAAGTGTGACCATAAAAATGTACATAGCTATAACAAATTGTAATGGATGTGGTGTGAGAGACAGTTAAGAGATAAAAGAACAGTGACAGCAAAGATCCTGAAGATAAAGAATCATAAACCAGAAGAAAGTCAACAACTTTGAAGAGTAGCTTTTTTTTCCTAGAATCAGAGGCAAGAATTGTATCCAAATTGAGTCTCAAACATGTAATTAAATTATCTCAACCATTACCATGACTAAAATTTGTAAAGAAACTGAATCATCATGTAACTATTAAATTATGCATACTAAATATGTTGAATTTATTTAGAAAATCAAATGTTATCAGTATCAAAATGGAACAGTTTTTATCCTCATAGGCGATACCTATCTATATCCATCTATTTATCATCTTTCCTATGCACATTGGTATCTAGATGCCTGTTTTAATTCTCAAATTAACACCACCTGTAAGAGCCATTCACCTAATCATTGCTTTATGCCCAAGCCAATTATAAATGCTGTTGAACAAAACTTGACCTAGCATTGATCCATATTTGTCTTATTAGAAATTTCTTAAAAAGCAATGCACTGCCATTCATCATTAAATTTCTTTATGAAGCATCCTTTTCATTTCATGCTACAATACTCAGTTCTAAGCTGATCCTTGGCCTAGATTTTCAGCTGGTTTGAGCACAAGTCTGGTAAAGTCAGAGAACTTATCTTGCTAACTAAATTAACTTTTCAGGGAGCAATTCTCCTTCCAGGCCACGGGTGGTACCTCTCTCTTCAGTTATCAAAAACATGTCACTATATGGACACATAAGTTTCTGGGGAAATGTTTTTAAAAGTTAGTTCAAAGTAAACACAACTCCCTAAAAAGGAAAAAATAATTAATGTATTTGTCCCATTGGGTTTGTTTATTAAAATAAAAAACCTAGATGTAACAATTCATATCTCATCAGCAGTATCATGCCACTTCTTAAATGTAGGGTGTCCCAAAAATGTATACACAAACTTTGAATAATTATAAAGGCAGTGTTTATTAAAATACATTTCATTGTCAAAATGAGTTATCAGCTGTTAAAAATGTGTATACATTTTTGGGACACCCTGTATATGGCTTTAGAAAATATATTTAACCTTACCTTTACAAAGGAATTTTCTCATATTGTAAAATACAGATAATGCAGCACCTGTGCATGGAATTGTTATAAGGATCAAATGAGTTAGAATCTTGAGCCCTGATAATGGTGACTAGCTCACTGCATTATACAAATATCTGCCATTATTATTACAATAATAATAATTACTATTATATTAATGTCAAGAAAAAGGATGGTGCCTTAATCAGGTTGTTCAAATAGCAAAATTGCATCATTCCTAAGATTTATATGATGGATTTCTGTTCTAATTGACTGGATTTATAATCTCAACATTAAAAAATATCTTATTGCAAAATGGATAATAATATTTTAACATAGGTCATCTTAAAAACGACATCTATACTAATAAAAGGGTAATATGCTAATTAGACCGGGAGACCTTCTGGATATTCTTCCAGACAAATCCATCATTGCGGGGCTGAGGCAGAGGTGGTTAGGGGTGATCAGGCCAGGAGGGGAGGGAAGTTGGGGGTGATCAGGCCGGCAGGGGGGCAGTTGGGGGCGAGCAGGCTGGCAGGGGGGACCAGTTGGGGGCAAGCAGGCAGGTGGGGGGGGGGAGTTGGGGGCAAGAAGACGGCAGGGAGAGTGGTTAGGTGCAATCATACAGGCAGGCAGGTAAGCGGTTAGGAGCCAGCAGTTCCGGATTGCAAGAGGGATGTCCCAGATTGGAGAGGGTGCAGGCTGGGCTGAGGGACACCCCTCCCCCCCTGCATGAATTTCGTGCACTGGGCCACTAGTTTAAATATAATGTTTTAAGGCAAACACAAGTAAGTTACAATTTCAGTTTTTACTGTATTATGTAACTGTTTTTCTTTTCAATAGACAGAGTTTATCCTTGATTACCAAAGGCTCCTACTAGATTCTTCTCCCTCCAATTTGCTAGGAGTCAAACTTTTGATATTTATTTTCTCCACAAATGTCAGCTTTCGTTGATTGAAATCCTTTGTGCTTACATAAAATTGCTAGGTATGTTTTGTTTTTCTCAGTCCTTTGTGTAGTCTCTGAAAAAAAATTATGGCTGTGGAGGGGATAACTAGAGGGAACAAAGAGTTCAATAAGCATGCTCATCAAGAATGCATATAAGAGTGAGAAAAAGGAGAAGTTGAATAACAGGAAAATAATGTAAAGTATTACATTGCTTTAAATATGTCAGTTATTAGTCCATTTCCTTCAAACATCATCACACATTTATTCCTATGGCAAATATAAAAACTAGCAACTATTAAGTTCATTCTATACATGAGGAAACTGAGGCATAGAGAATTGAAATAAATTGTCCAAGATTGCACAGCTATTAAGTAAGTGTTGGAGCCAGGTTTCAAACTCAGATCGAGTATTTGTAATCTTAACTACTAAAGGCACTTTCCTTATATGCAGGATCTTCTCAGTATCCTTGTTGGGATATTTATGTTTCCCCAAGAAGAGGTACATAAGAATCCTTTACCTGGTAAGTGCTGTGATCAGAACAAATAAATGCTAGCTGCTATAACAGGTAAATCTAAACACACATAATGATATAACTCAATAATCATTTATTGCTCAAGTCCCACTCTGATGTGTTTTTCCGAGTTGGGTGGTACTTGTCTCTATAGTATACTAGATCACTAGGCTTATTCCATAACTAGAGGCCCAGTGCACAAAATTCGTGCACGGGGAAAGGGGTATCCCTCAGGCCAGCCTGGACCCTCTCCAATCTGGGACTCCTCAAGGGATGTCCGACTGCCCGTTTAGGCCCAATCCTGGGATCAGGCCTAAAGGGGCAGTCAGACATCCCTCTCACAATCCAGGACTGCTGGCTCCCAACTGCTCGCCTGCCTGCCTTCCTGATTGCCCCTAACTGCTTCTGCCTGCCTGCCTGATCACCCCCTAACCACTCCCCTGCCAGCCTGATCTATGCCTAACTGCTCCCCTGCTGGCCTGATTGCCGCTAACTGCCCTCCCCTGCTGGCCCAGTAACCCCTAACTGCCCTCCCTTGCCAGCCCGGTTGCCCCCAACTGCCCTCCCCTGCAGGCCTGGTTCCTCCCAATTTCCCTCCCCTGCAGGCCTGGTCCCCTCCAACTGCCCTCCCTTGCAGGCCTGGTCCCCCCCAATTGCCCTCCCCTGCATGCCTGGGTTCCCCCCCCCCAACTCTCCTCCCCTGCAGGCATGGTCCCCTCCAACTGCCCTCCCCTGCAGGCCTGGTTCCTCCCAATTTCCCCCCCCTGCAGGCCTGGTCCCCTCCAACTGCCCTCCCTTGCAGGCCTGGTCCCCCCCAATTGCCCTCCCCTGCATGCCTGGGTTCCCCCCCTCCCAACTCTCCTCCCCTGCAGGCATGGTCCCCTCCAACTGCCCTCCCCTACTGGCCTGATCGCCCACAACTTCCCTCCCCTGCCGGCCATCTTGTGGCAGCCATCTTGTGTCCACATGGGGTGGCCATCTTTGTCCACATGGGGGCAGCCATCTTGTGTGTTGGAGTGATGGTCAATTTGCATATTACTCTTTTATTAGATAGGATGTGATCGGGTCATTTTTAATTTATAATTGTCACAGTGTCTCTGGGATTTGTCTCCAGGCCAAATACTCAGAAACAGAAAGGAAAAAAAATACAAAGTAAGAGCAAGTAATAGAAAGTACCATTTACAAATTTGTAGGAAGAGAATTTTCCATTCCTATACCTATTCTCATATACCTCTCTAAATATATAACTCCCTCTTCTCTGACAATGTTGAATGCCTTAAGTGATGAGGAACTCATTATTTCATTTTGCTGTCACTGATGTATTTCCACTCAGGCAGTTCAGTCTCTCTCTGATATTTGTTCCATAATTTGTTCTTATTATTCCTTTTCATTACTTATAGAGATAGTACCTATTCACATAGGGATGTAAATTCTAAATGTTCATATCAATGTATCTGTATTTTTTAAGTATCTAAAAGAAAAGGAATAGAGTTAAATTTTGTGATCAAAGCTTTTAGTAGATATCATACAGAATTAATGCATTCTGAAAAACTTTGGGATGATGTTGATTTTGAAGTTGGCACAAAATTGAATCATGATTAAGTGGTAAATTTAGTTTGTCAAACAAGGACTTTCTCTATGTTTAAATATTCAATTTGTCATTGCCATCATATTATTTTTGTAAGTCTGAATAAATCATTTATATTCATAACTTTCCTCTTGTTTCCCATTCTGATATATATTTTGTTTTAAATTTCTACTCCTTTTTAACAAAGTACTCCCAAACTTAGCAGTTTGAAATGACAAACATTTATTTTCTCATGGTTTCTGCCAGTAAACAGGTGCTTCTGGCCCAAGATCTCTCATCAAACTATAATCAAGGTGTTGGCCAGGGATAAAGTTACCTGAAGCTCAACCTGGGGATTTATTTTGAAGTTCATTCGTGGCTATTGGCAGGTCTCATGATCTCTTTGGCTTTGACTGCACATATCAGTTCTTTGCCATGTATGCAGTTTTCTGCCCCGCCGTGTGAGAGCTCCAAGAGGGAGAAGGGTGAATGAGGGTGCACACAATGACATCTTCAACCTTTTTGTAACCTGATCATAAATGGGTATCCTGCTACTTCCACTGTATGGTATTTGTTTAAAGTGAGCCAGAGAGAATTGCCCACACCCAGGAGAGAGGATGACAGAGGGCATGATTCTCAGGAGGGAGAGGTCAGTAGGTACTATAATAGAGGTTTGCCACACCCTAACACATTTCATTAAACTTGTCAGTAACATGGGCCATGTTTGCTAGAAAAAAAATCAAGAAAAACTATACTATTTTAGATAATAAATCAAAGAGTATGATATGATTCATTCAGAATTCTCCAAGTAAATCATATACTGTTTGTTTAACTCTAAATATCAATGTCCTCCCAGCAAGTATGGCAAACTATTTTCTTTGAAATAAATTGCAAAAACTTTGTGATTGCCCATGGAATTGATTTATTGCTTTTTTCTTCCCATTGACATTTTGTGGTTTACTTTTTTCCCCCTTTGTCTCCCCAATGTTTTGCTTCATTATTTGAATATTCCAAAGTGACCTTGCTTTGATCTTTCTTTCTAGGCTGAAAGTGTTCTCTCCTCTTCAGGATATTTATACTAATGCATATTTCAGTGTATAAAAGATCATGATATTTTCAGGGACCTCCATGCAATGTGTGAACTTGTTGTTTAGGAGAATTTTTTTAGGGAAATAGAGGAATGAATTACAAAAGAGCAATAATATTATGGTTCTTAGTGAACACTCAAGAATGCCTACATTTTAATATTAATGAAAACTCAATAGATAGCAAAATGATATAAAGTCTTCCTTGAACATTATATTGTATTACCTGTAATATATCTTAGTTCTTTTTTCCCCTCAAACTGTTGAATAATTTTCTTTTGAAATAAATTATAATGCATTTATCCTAACACTTCCCATTTTTCTTAAATTTATTTTAATTAGCAATAGCTAATATAATATTATATGCAGCCTATTTTAATATAACTACAAGACCAACATATATCATATACATATTACATGGCACTTAAAGGAAAATTACTCTAATGCAAAATATTTTAACTAAGATGAAGAAACATGACTCTTTCTTAAGGGGTCTGGCCATTCTTTATATTGAATGAAATTTTGAAAAACATTAAAATTATTAAAAAGGTATAGGTTTATAGCAATGTTAAAATGACCTATGATTAAGAAATATATTTTGAACTCCACATTATATCTAATTTATACAAAGTAATGGTATCTAATATATTACTTACTATATGTGGCACAGAGTAACTTACTTTCATAACAAAAACTCTCAGCAAAATAGAAATAAAAGTACTTAAACTGATAATGACTTATGTGTGACAATCCTTCAGCTAACTCAGTGGTGAAGAACTACGTAAAAGCTTTTGATCTGAGATCAGCAACAAGACAAGGTTGCTCATTCTTGTCAGTTCTGCTTAACGTAGCACTGGAAGTCCCAGCCAGAGCAATTCGGCAAGAAAAAGAAGTGAAAGGCATCCAAGTTTGAAAGAAAGAAGTAACAATGTTCCTATTTTCAAATGGCATCATCTTATACATGAAAACACTAAAAGCCATAAAAAACTGTTAGAACTAATAAATTATTTCAATATAGCTGCAAGGTATACAACCAACATACAAAAAGTCATGTCTATAAATTCACACTAACGAATAATAAATGATCTGAAAAGAAAATTAGGAAAACAATCCTATTTACAATAGCACCAAAAAATAAAATACATGCTTAGTATATACTTAATTAACAAAGAAGGTAAACAGACTGAAAAGGCAATCTACAGAAAATATTTGTAAACCATATGCCAGATGATTTAACTTCCAAAATACATGAAGAATTCCTACAACTCAACTGGAAAAAAAAATTTAAAAACTACTAATTCAAGTAAAGGAATTGAATAAACATTTCTCTAAAGAAGAAATATAGATGACTAACAGGTATATGAAAAAATGCTCAGCATCACTAGTCATCGGGGAAATGCAAATTAAAACCACACTATTATTTCACACCTATCAGAATGACTGTTATAAAAAGCAAAACAAACAAAAAGCAACAGTTGTTGGCAAGGATGTGGAGAAATTGGAACCCTTTTACACTATAGTTGGAAATGCAAAATTGTACAGCTGCTATGGAAAACAATATGGAGGTTCCTAAAAAATTAAAAATAGAACTACGCTGTGATCCAAAAATCACACTTCTGGATATTTTAGGAAACAGTTAAAATCATAATATTAATATTTGCCTTCTCTTTTTCATTGAAACACTATTCATAATAGACAAGGTATAGAAACAACCTAAACATCTACTGACAGATGAATGGATAAATAAAATGTAGTATGTACACATAATGGAATATTATTCAGCTTCAAACAGAAGGAAATTCTGTAATACATGACAGCAGGTTTGAACCTTGTGGACACTATGCTAAGTGAAATGTCAGTTTCAGGAAGAGAAATACTGCATAAATCCATATATCAGAGATATCAAAAAAAGTCAAATGACTAGTAATTGAATCAAAGGGTGATTGCCAGGGGCTGGTGGAAGGGGGAAATGGGAGTTTCTAATTAATCCACCTAAAGTCTCAGTTGAGCAAGATGAGTCATTTTAGAGATCTGCTGTACAACATTATACCTATAGTCAACAATATTGTATCATACACTTCAAAGACGAGGGCTGTTCTCATGCCAAATATTAAATATTATTCACACACACACACACACACACACATACACACACCCCTTTTAAAAATACAAAAAATAAAAAAAATCTTACAAAAGTCATGATCTGGTACTTTTATCAAAACCTTTTTTTAAAATGAGTATGTTTACAGAAAAACGCACAAAAGTATAGTGTTTAGAACAACTTTGTGACCCCAGAAAGATCTCTTGTATCCTTACTAGTCAATATTCTACTTACTCTGAAAGACAACCACAGCTCTTATCTCTAATTTTTGTATTCTAGTACTTTATATAAAGGAACTCCTCTACTCAAGCACTCTATTGTGCTAGCTACTATCACTCAACAAAATGCTTTTGAGAGTGATACAAGTAAGAATCTCTTGTTTCTCTATTATTGCTAAACTAAAGGCCCGGTACACAAATTCATGCATGGGTGGGGTCCCTCTGGGTGGCCTGCAGGGATCGGGCCAAAACCCGCAGTCCAACACCGCCTGCAGCTTCTACCTGCCATTCCCGTTCATCCTGTTCCCACTGTGCCTGCTGCGGGCTCACGCCCAATCAGTCCCCATCAGGAGAGGCTCGCACTGCCATGAGCCCTGCATCTGGCGCTCTCCCAAGGAGAGTGGCCTGTGGGATCAGGCTGAAACTGGCTCTCCGACATCCCCCATGGCGTCCTGGATTGCGAGAGAGCACAGACCAGGCCGAGGGACCCCACCGGTGCACAATTGGGCCAGGGAGGGACTGCAGTAGGGCTACAGGGCATGTCCAACCCATCTTGCTCAGTCCCAATCAGCTGGACCCCAGCAAGCTAACCTACGGTTGGAGAATCTACCCCCTAGTTGTCAGTGTAAGTCATAGCGACTGCTCAGCCACTTGACTGTCTGCCCCCTGGTGGTCAGTGCCAATCATTGCAAGCAGTTGAGCAGCCTTAGCATATCATTAGCATATTATGCTTTGATTGGTTGTGTGGTTGTTCTGCCATTTGGTATATTTGCATATTACCCTTTTATTATCTGGGATATTATTCTGTAGTATAAAAACAGCAAAAGCTGTTTAACCATTTTTCTCTTGATGGCATTTGAATTATTTCCAGTTTGGGATACAAATAAGGTTGCTGTGACATTTTTGACATGTTTGACATTTCTTTCTATGTTCATACATTTCTATTTTAATTTGGCAAGTACCTGTGAGTTGAGTTGCTGTCTCGTTGGATAGATGTATATATTAACTTTATAAGAAATTGCCACACTATGCAACTCCAGCTTGTGTAAAATGATTTCTCACTGGGGTTGTGAGAAAATTTTCCTATGCTTATTTGTTATTCATCTGTCTCATTTCCTGAACTGGGTGATCAACTATATTGCTCTTACTTTCTTCAATTATATTGTTTTTTGATTATATAGTCTAGGCGTTCTTTAAATATGTTAGATACAGGTCCTTTCTCAGATCTGTATGGGTGAATTTTTTTTACCATATCTGTGTCTTGTTTTTTCATTTTTGTAATATCATTTAGGTTAAGCAGACATTTTCATTGTAATGAAATATAATTTATTATATTTTTATTTTGTGATTAATACTGTTTGTATTTCTAAACTTGTTACATATTACAAAGTCAAACATATTATCTTATATTCATCTTCAGATGGTTTATTGCTTTAGCCTTTACATCTATGATCCATCTATATTAATTATATATATGATATGTGGATTTATTATTTTTAATGGGTGTTTTCCCATTATTATTTATTGAAATGACTTTCCTTATGTATTGAATTGCATTGGCCTTTATTTCAAAAATCGATTACTATGAATGTGTAGAACAATTTCTATACTCTATTTCTTTGACTTATTTATTTATTCATTCATTCATTCATTCTGATTAGAATGCCATACAGTCTATTTTACCTCAGTTTTAATATTCATTGAATTTATAGTATAAAATATGGTACAATTTATTTATTATTTTTCCTGTTACTAAAACTGATAGTTGTATCGACATTTTTAAAATATATATATTTTTGGACAATATAGTCATGGAAATTGTTGCAATAATATATATTTGGTTATGGTTACTTATTTTGTAAGATAGATTCCTCTAAGAGTATTGAAAAGTTATTAAACAAGCCAATTTAATTTTAATAGTAACCTATTAGTGTTCAACTATTCTAATTTCCATTTCTACCTGATTATGCTTGTTTGGTGATAAATAATTGATTTTTGCTTATTTATTTTGTATCTTGCTGATTTACTGACACTTCATTTCATTATAGTAGCTTATATTTTGTCTTTAAGTTTTTTTTAAAGCACAATTATATTGTGTCCTTTTCTTGTATTTTATACAAATTATTTTATTTTTCTGTTACTTCAAATCAATGCCCCCCAATGTTTTGTTTTTTAATTTTTTTACTGAAATATATTTGACATAATATTGTATAAATGTAAGGTATACAACATGTTGATTTGATAGACTTATATACTGTAATGTGATTGGGATTGTAATGATAGCACCATTATATCACATAATTATTGTGTGTTGTTGTTTTGTGGGTTTTTTTTTGTTTTGTTTTGTTTTGTTTTGTTTTGTTTTGTTTTTGTGTGTGTGTGTGTGTGTGTGGTGGGAATAATTAAGATCAACCCCCAAAATTATATTGAAAATAAAAAGATCATACTAACAGTTATTTCTCACTTGGTCCATAATTTTAATAAAAATAGCTCTGATATTTTACCACTTAAGATGATGCTTACTTTTCATTTTTGGTAAATATTTTTTTTGATACCATAGTTTACTTATTTTATAGCTTTCTCCAAAGCTGTCATCCCCTGCCTCCATCTCCCACTATAGAGGTTAAAATGATTACCTGTTCATTTTCCTAGGCTCCTTTGCATCTAGGGATGGCTTCTGTAAATATCCTTAGTATTTTAGTCAATATATTTCAAACTCAAACTTGCAAGTGGAAATGAAATCAATTTAATGGGTACCAGGCAGATTTTTTAAAAGTGTAGAATAAAATTGAAAAATCAGAGTGCAGTGCACGTACTATGATTTTTGAAACATCTGCTTCAGTTTGTATATATGAATATATACATATAAATTAATATATATAGGTATTCTGGGAAAATGTATTTTTGCATGACTTATGTTTTAAAAAACAAATGTCACTTCTTTAAGTCATAGCTATTTGAATTCACTGTCACTTGTAGCTAAATGCATCCAAATTGATTCTAAAATTGATACATGTAAACAGTGTACTTAGGTAACATCCTTTAAGATTTGGAAGTAGTTGCATACAGAAGGTAAGGTGGTCTTTAATCTTTCAGGTGGGCAATCTGTGGCCCTAAATATGAAGTGGAGAAATTTTTTATCAAACTTTTTCAAATGGCATACTGAGGAGCATGTTATGAGTGGACTAATTTGCAAAGGTGTCCAGGAAAACTAACAATGACATATAAAATATCCCAAGGACATATCCCATGATGGGGAGGTTTACCAAGGCCACACTTACAGAAGGGGCAAAGTGAGACTTAAAGCTGTAGAAATGTCCTGCCCTATAGTAATTGTGGCCTCTGGTAATTTAGGAATACCCTGCCCTTGGATGTAGGTCTAGGGCCTCAATTTGGCTATACCCAAAATGAAACCAGTGGGCAAAAGTCTTAACTTTTATATCCATGAAGATTAGCATCTGCCTGAAGGCAGAAAACATCACTAAAGGTAAAGAGGATCTCTCTATACTGGTAAGTTCAATAAATTTAAAAAAGCATGCAAAACTATAAAGTTAGATGCACCTAATATCATCCTCAAAAATATTTAAAGAATTCACAGAACTGCAGGAGTAAAATGGACAAATACACCATTTCAATGGGAAATTTTTAATATACTTATCTTGTTAATTGATAAATTCAGGGGGGAAAATCACTAAGGATACAAAAGATTTTAATAATGCAATTAACTAACTTGATGTAGTTGGTAAGTGTATTACTCTCAACAACTGCAGAATACATTTCAAGCTTGAAAGAACACTTATGAAAGTTGACCACATACTGAGGTATAAAAAAAGCTCATCATATTTCAAAGCTTTGTTACCATGCAGAAAAAATATTCTCTCTGTACACAATAAATTAAATTAGTGATCAGTTATTTTTTTGAAAAAGATAAAATTTTGATCAATTCCCAAGGAGAGGAGAGAGAATGCAGTATTAAGTTGGGTTGTGGTGTAAAATTCCTCAAGACAGTAATGATTGAAGAAAGACTTGACTGTGATGAGGGAATTAATTATGTAGATATCTTGTGGAACTCTGTTCTAGCAGAACAAAAAGCTGAAGCAATAGTCTTTATGTGGCCTTTGTAATTTAAACAGGGAGGCTGGTGTGGAGTAGAAAGAGCAGGAAGTAGAAGGTGAAGAGGAGGTCTATGGTACAGGGTGTGTTAGCCATTTTTGAAGAGTTTGATTTTTACTTTTACTCGAAGTAAATTGGGGAGCCATTGCCGTGCTGTGAACAGGGAAAGAGCAGTTTGACTTACGCTTTGATAGGACACTCCAATCTGGTTTTTCACTGTGGAGAGAAAACAATCATTTGGGAGATTTGTTAGAAAGTTGTTGCATGATCAGGTAAGTGATCCTCATGGATGTGACAAGATGGTCACTCTGGACATATACTAAGATGGTTGTCTGGGTGTATGTTGAAGATAGAGTCTACCTGCAGGGAACATGATTGCCCGTGGTCTGAGGGAAAGGATGACTCCAAGACAGTTGGCTTGAGAATCTAGATGTGAAGAGTTGTCACCAGAGAAGATGTGAAATCTACAATTAGAGTAGGTCACGTGGGGAAGAGCTGGCGCTAGGGAGAGAAGCCTGAACTAAATGTATAAATTTGGGTGTGGACAGCAAGATGGTATTTAAACTTGTTTAACTGCATGATATCACCAAGGGAATAAATATTAACAGAGAGGAAAAGGACTCTGAAACTTGACACTTAAGGCAAACATATACTGAGAGTTCAATATAAAAAGAAGGAACTGTTACTGGAGAAAGCAGTGGGCCAGATTTCTCAGAGTGCGTGTGAGGTTTTTGGGGTACTACTGAAATAAGCATTTCAGAAGCCCCCACGGGAGAATGGGATGTGGTAAAAGACTTTATTTGCGTGGAGTTTCATTCCTCGGGTTGCAAAGTCCCACGCCCCTTCACCCAGTCCTGAAAGAGGTGCAGCTAGGGTTCCAGTAAAGCCAAAAGCAAGGCCGGTTTCCAGAACTTCCGTTCCGTGTTGCAGCCATGTCCAGCTCAGCATTCAGGCTAATTCAAATCCATCCGTCCATTGCGTGGCTCCCACATGACCATGAGCCGTGTGGGCCTAGGGGAGCAAAGCTCTTGAAACAGGAAAGCCAGGAGCCCAGCGGGTAAAAGAACCAAGAGAGCGCACTCTTTTGCCCAGAGGTTTAAATATTCAGGTTTCTTGCCCTTGCAGTGGCCACGCCTATTCTGGCCAATTACCCATTCCCAGGTATGAATGACAGGTAAGCACGTTCCCACGTCACTCAGACCTTACTGGGCATGCATCCGAACTGCCTTTGTCCAGTTCCGTCCCCCATCAATTTTCAGGGAACAGACCTGGAGAGTGTTAAATTAGCAAAGCTGTATAAATGGCATGCCTACGATATCTAGTTTCCCTTTTCTCCTTCCCTATTAAATAATAACCAGGTTATTATAGCAGTATCAGAACCAGAAACAAAAAATTAGAATAAAGACAAGTGAAAGAAGTGGATTAAGAAGGAGAGAATAATCAATCAGATGTATCAAATATGAATAATTGGTTAAATAATATGAGCACTAAGAATTAATATTACTTTAGCATATTGGAGCTGATTAGTAATCTTAAAAGAACACAGTTCACTTTTTTTTCCTTTTTATTGAATTTATTGAGGTGACACTGTTTAACAAAATCATACAGGTTTTAGGTGCAAAATATACAAATAAGCACAAAGAATTGGAAAGAATAAAGTTAATATAACGGAAAAAGAACACTGTTTCACTAAGGTATTTGAAATAAAAACTGGATTGAAATGGCTTTAAATGAGAATGGGTGAAGAGGAATTAGAAAGTCAAGCTATAGCCAAATTTTTGAGGAGTCCAGGGAAGCAAGAATAAGTCAATAGTGGAATGGTGGTAATGTCAGGAGAAAATGCACTGTATATGTATAAAAATAAGTAGAGCATGAAAAACTGATGATGTGTTGTGGATCTTGGGCAGCATAACAATGGAAGTAAAAGAAGAAGAGAACCAAAAAATACTCACTTGAAGAAAGAGATTACTCAGGGTATACACCAATGGGGTAGATGATGATACATAGACAGCCATGTTAATGGATATACCTTACCCATTCTCTCAACCACTGTTGTTTTTCTTCATCTTTCCAATCTTTTTGAACACTTTGTTTTACATTTTTGTTCTGAAAATTACATTTGAGCCATTTTAAGTTTTATCATCAATTACATTTGCTTCAGTGGGTCATTAAACTTGGCCCTTTCAACTAACTCTTAACTTCACACAGAATTTTCACACCAATAATACTGCACAAGGAACCTAGTACACAGTCCTAGGCTCTTCCTGTACAGGGTCCACAATGCCTAGTGAAATATTTCCAGGTTTTTACTGCAGGAGAGAAGCTGGTAAGTATTGAAATAGGCACAGTTAACACTTTCCAGGATTTTCCACTCCTTATAACATTAAAAAAATATTGATCATCATTAAAAATGTTGCTTGAAAATATCTTTTAAAAACATTCAATAAAATAATTCTATTTATTGTGTGTGTGTGTGTTTTTGTTTTTTGTTTTCCTGCAAAGTAAATAAACTAGGCAGTAATAAATCTCTGTTTGGATTGTGGAACACATGTTTCCTTGGAGCATGCTTCTGGCCAAGACTCCCAGCTATTCTTCATTCTCACTTCTTCTTTTAGTAATAAAATATCTGAATATTAATTAGGCATAGGGTCTCCTTGCCTAATCACTACATTTTTATAATTCCCTTAGAGAAAGTTGTAGTCACATGCCCTGCAAATCTCTTACTAGAAGCATGTGAGCAGAAGTGATTGGTACTATTTCTAGGTTGCATTCTTAAAGGTAAGGATTATTTTCAACACTTCATTTTCCCTTCTATTGTTTGCCATGTGGACTCTATGGTTAACACCAGAGCAACCAATTTGGACTATAAATTGGAAGCCCAAAATGAGTTTATCAGAACAATTGGATAGAAGGATCTGGGCTCTTATGACTATAGTGGCAGCATCAATCTTGGATTTTCTCCCCAGACTTGTTAAGTAAAGGAGATATATTTCTACCTGATTAACTTTACTAGTATTTGGAATCTCTCAGTTATGCAGCTGCACTGATACCTTAAATAATATACTCTTTTAGCCTCCAGTTTATAGTAATACTCAAACTAAATAGAATTGAAAAGCTCTCTAAGTCAAAAATCAAATATTTTCGAGTAAGCCATTGTTATCATTGGAGTGCCCTCTGTGTCCCCAACACAGAAAGTGGAAGTGGAATTTTTGCCATGTCACACGGAAAGGACTTTCCTGAGAATCACCTGGGAGAATGAGTGATACCTATTCCCGTGGAATTAAATCCCCAGTTTCCAATGTCCTGTTTCCCTCCATCTCTCCATGGAACAAGTCCAATCTTGTCTTCACAGGGCAAGAATTAAAGCCAGTGCCCAGTTTTTGCTCCATATTAAAGTCCAGTCCAGTCCAGCATCTGGCTAGGTTAGCTTTTGTTCCCAACTTCAGTCCATTGCATGTGGGGTCTGCAAGGCCATGGGCCATGTAGCTACGTAAGGCCACGTGACTATGGAAGCACATGGGTGAGTACGGGTCACAGAGCAAGAGAGTGCAAGGAAGCAGGAGCACAAGAGAATAAGAGAGAGAGGATTCTTTATCTGGGGATTATGTACAGTATTCCACAGTGTTCACAGGCTTGCGTTGGGGTTCACCCTCCTAGCCAATGATCATTGTTTCCAGGTTAGATTGACAGGCAAACACCTTCCCTAGGTCACCCTGACTTCACTGTGCATGTACCCATCTTCCCCTTAGTTAGAGCCTTTCCCCCAGTGCTATGCAGGGAATGGAGCAGTGGTTCCCTGGGGAGTATGGTGTTGCCCAGATGACCATGCTAAAATGTCTGGCTTTCCCTTTGTTCTCTTCCTATTATTAATATTAGCTAGCTAATTACAATGGTCACACTACGGCATTTTTCAAACCAGAAATGTTGCAGTCTATTTATCAGCAGAGTTTGTATGTTTTATAAATAATCCTTTGACTCTGATAGTGAGTTGGAATATCATTGGATATTCATAGATCATTGATTTATTGTGTTATACATTAGGTGATTGGAGTCTGTGTATGGTTTAATAAGTAATAATTTCTTAGCTGTTTCAGATGATTAATACTGGAGCTGGCTCAACATTTCACTCACTGCCTGTGTACACTTGTCTACCAGGATGATAAGTCACTAATAGATTCTTATTACTATCCAGGGGCAAAATGTGTTTCTGTTCAGCATTTTTGTGACTATCTTAACACTTTACAATGAATGCACAGAGCAAAATGAAAGAGATGTAATATAAGAGAGATGAAGTAAAAAGTAAATGACATGGTATGATGCAGATAGGTACATTTTAGGTTAAAATTATTCAATATAACTCTTTTCTTCTGGATGACATATTAGACAGAAATTTTAAATTACTCTTTTATAGAATCATAGGTCTTAAAGCTAAAAGGCATGTTGAATGATAATCTGTTGCAAAGCCCAGCTCCCAGGCAGGTGAGGCGTTAATAATCCTGGTCCACACACTGGTGAATAGCATTCTCTAAGATTACAAAGTAGGTAAGTCAGGATTAGATCCAGATTTCTAGACTCCTGATGTATATAAATGCTTGTAAATTATTGATAATGTGACATACATTTATATTTGGTGATTCATTTGTTTGTATTCATTTATCAATTCACTTACTTTTAAGGATCTCAGGCAGTAGGTGGGGCAACAGAGAAGAAGACAGAGAAATGATGACACCATGTGGCCAGTGAAACAAAAGTGCTGAGGAAACCTAGGTAGAAGCTGGTTCGATTCCAGAAAGTAATCAGTTAAGTTGTTAGATGAAGAAGTATCTCTGAGCTTATTATCAAGAATAATTAGATGTTTGGATAAGAGGAATAGGGTAGAGGAGGACATTCCAGCCAGGAGGAATGTGTTATGCAGAGACAGGGAGCCATGAAAGACCATGGTATGATGGAAAACACGAGCAGCCCAGTGGCGCTCAGACATGAAAGTGTTGGTTCAGGTCTTCACTGGGAGTCAACAGGAACAGTGTACAGCCTGACTGTGAATTGCTCTGTCAGTCAGCTAAGAAATTTGGATATTTATCTGTAGGAAATAGAGACAAAAAAGGTTTTTAGTAAGTAGTCTTTTCTTCACCCCTCCCCTCACCCCACCCCCTTTTAAGATGATCCCTATTCTTTTTTTTTTTTTTTAAATATATTTTATTGATTTTTTACAGAGAGGAAGGGAGAGGGACAGAGAGTTAGAAACATTGATGAGAGAGAAACATCAATCAGCTGCCTCCCACACACTCCCCACTGGGGATGTGCCCGCAACCAAGGTACATGCCCTTGACCGGAATCGAACCTGGGGCCTTTCAGTCCGCAGGCCGACGCTCTATCCACTGAGCCAAACCGGTCAGGGCGATCCCTATTCTTTTCTAAGTGATTAGTTGAAGAAATACTTGGGGTATGAATAACATACTGAATTTAGACATAATAAAGAGTTTTCCTGAGATGAGATAGTGCGATGGAAGGGAAAGGCCAGGCTTGATAGTGTTGCAGAAGACCAAAGGAAAACCAAGCGATGCTTTTAAAGAAGAGGAGGGACACTGTTTAATACACTGGCGGACTCAGGGAATAACTTTCCAAATCTGAGTGGAGAAACATGCATGGGGCTTCTTTTTATATCTCCCTGTGGTCTTTGTCCCGCAAATATGGATTACGCTTCCGGTCCTTTTTGTGGGCCTTGCAAGAAGGCCCCCAGGTATTGGGGGTCTCCAAGCCATATCTGATGGTCTGACCTGGTGCCAGAGTTAATAACCCTCCCTCCAGGGCAGTGCACTGTTCACAGCAACAGGTTCTGCAAGACCAGTATCTGGGAAGGAGGTAATGACTTAATTATAAGTTATCAAGAATGTATACTGAGCTTGCTGGCATGGATTCAGATCACTAGCCCCCAAATATCAGAGTTACATTGGAATTAGCCCTTTTTAACCTTCTCAATAGGAATTTCTAAATTAGAAATTACAGTTAAACATGGGGACTAGAAATTGGGACATGTTCACATTAATAGAGAGTAAGGGATACAGATGTTGAAAATTGATTGAGAGGTTGTGAGAACATACAGGAACCACCCCCCCCCCCCGCAATGTATGCACATTTTAACAGCTGATAGTCCAATTTTAAAAATGAAATGTATTTTAATAAACACTGCCTTTATAATTATTCAAAGTGTGTGTATACATTTTTGGGGGGGCACCCTATATTTGTTCATGCTAAATGTAGATTTCCAAAATTACTTAATCTTTCTGATCCTGTTTTTTTTTTTTAAAGTAAAATAGCAATAAATATATATCTAAAAAGATTATTAAACTTATAGGAAAAGTAAATCAGATAATGCACATAAAATAACCATGATTGCCAGCTAAATGGTAGGTATTGAATAAAAGATGTCATTGTTATTTCTTATGTTATCACTGTTACTATCACAGTGAATTTAGAAATAAGTATCTGCAGGAAAATGAAAATGAAAATGTGAACCTTGGAAGAGAGGTCAGGGAGGTAAATGTCTATTTGACAGTAATTACTGTAGAAGTGTAGTTTAAAACATAAGATTAGACATAATGCTAATAGAATTTTACTCTTTGGCTGTTTTTGTTTAAAAGGAAATTGAATTTTGTAAAATTTGAACACCCAAAGTTAAATGAATAAGCCAAGAGCCTGTTAGCTATTAGCAATGTGACTCTATAGAAACAGTGAAATATCTGCATTTGTGCCTAAGCCTAAATAAATACATTTCAGGCTTCAAAGCATTCTTTAAGTAGTAAAATAGGTTGACATTGGGCCAAAATCCAAAATATGCAAAATTTGTCTTTAGTGGCTACCTTTGCAAATCTATTGCAGGGAGTGGTGGTGGAGGGTTTCTAGAATAAGAGCAGAAAATTCCCCTAAAGGTTTATAAGCCTTAGGTGTATAATAGCATATTCTAATCTCTCCACCATATATTTTCATAAAAGTGAAATCAAGTTAAATGAATGTTTGAAAATGACTTGAAGGAAAAAGGAAATCACAAAAGGGAATCTTAGTATTGGGTAGCATAGAAAATTGGCTAGGAGACTTTTATAGGAATGGTTGGTACTGATTATTAGTGCAGAAAACTGAAGTCATTTGTAGCAGCCAATGACAGAATCATATATTTTGCTTATGAAAGGCTTTCTAGTTCACAGCTAAGATCTGAGAATCTGGTGAATTTAAAACAAGATCTCCAAAGACAATATGCTCAAAATATCTGAGATACATATTTGCTTTTCCTGAGTGGGCACGGCAGACAAGTGAGTCTCTCCTTCCATCTCTAAAAGGAAAAATCACTATATCATAATCACAATCATCATCATCAGAGTAAAAGATACTTACAGGACACTCAGGTTGAGCCAGAACCCTTTTTAGCTACTTTTCAAATATTAACTCCTTTAACTCAACAGCAATTTTATGGGGAAGGCAGTGATGCTGTCTCTTATTTTACAGATGAGAGTTTAAAGAACATCCTCAGAGTCATATATAGGGAAATGCCTTCGTTTAGTTGGCTATCATTTCCATGAGTCAAAAGTGCCCAGTGGCGAGTCAGACTTGGAAGAGGCAGTTAGTTCCCCGGAGTGGTTCAAATGGTTGCTGAAGCCCTGACTGACCTGTAGGCTTCTATTCTAGCTAGCGCTACAGCCTTTGGAAATACAGTCAAACCTCAGTTCTCAAATGTCTCCCAGCTGGAACAATTCGGTTCTCCACCAGGTTGTTCATGGGAAAAAATGTCTCCTTTAAATGTCTGTCTTAACCTGACAAAAGGCATCTCCCAGACCATAAAGGAGAGAATAGGAATCAGTTTACTGCCACACCTTGGGCCAGTCAGCATTGTTAATATCTCAGGCAGTTGTGCTGTGTTGAAGAGGTAGAAAAACTGTTGTTGGTTTGGATAAAGGAAAAGCAGCCAATGCAAACATCTCAGAGGCAGTGATCTGTGAAAAAGGGAAGATGCTGCATACTGACTTCCTGAATGACACCCCTGGAATGGGTGCTGAAAGTGAATCATTTAAGGCAAGTAGGGAATGGTTCAATAAATTTAAGAAAATAAGTGTTTGTTTATAGGTTAAAAAGTGCATTAGACGTTTAGTGTATATAAGAAAGGTTAAAACAGGGAATCATTTGGGGGTCTGGAACAAATGTATTCAATTTACATCATTTCTAATGGGAAAACTGGTTCAGTTTTTGAACAAATCTCCTCAAACAGTCTTCTGGACAAATTACGTTTGAGGACCAATGTTCCACTGTGTACTGATAGGGAACTTGAATTTCTGCATCGGTAAAATGAAGACAAGTGTGAAGGGAAAAATGGAAGGGTGTTAGGTCATTGTAAATGTTCCTAACTGGACCTAAGTGGAATGCCTTTGTTACAGAAGACCAAAGAAAGTCAAGGACGCTTCAAAGAAATGGAGGGACACTGTTTAATACGCCGGCAGACTCAGGGAACAGCCTTCCAAATCTGAGAGAAGGAACATGCATGGGGCCCTCCCTTATATCTCCCTGTGGTCCTTGTCCCACAAACATGGATTATGCTTCTGGTCCTTTTCGCAGGCCTTGCAAGAAGGCCCCCAGGTGTTGGGGGTCTCCAGGCCATATATGATGGTCTGGCCTGGCGCCAGTGTTAATAACCCTCCCTCCGGAGCAGTGCACTGTTCACAGTAACAGGTTCTGCAAGACCAGTATCTGGGAAGGAGAGAGGGACTTGATTATAGGTTATCAAGAATGTACACTGAGCTTGCTGGCATGGGTTCAGATCACTAGCCTCCAAATATCAGAGTTACATTGGAATTAGCCCTTTTTAGCCTTCTCACCCTAACTCCTGAAGAGTTAGTATATTTAAGGGAGATGGCCCCAATGTTCTCACAGCAAGAATTCTTAGACCCAGAATCCACATATGACTTCCTCATGTAGCAATAACTCACTAAGTAGCAGAACTATTTTCTTAGATGGCTGGATAAGTCCTTTCTGAGTTCTGATATGGCTAGAGTGTAGCAGCAGTGATTACAGGTGTAGGATTCTTTAAATGCATTGATGTCTCACTCAGTGTAAGCAGCTAAGACCACCCAACTTTAGGTGCACTTCTTTGAGCTATGAGGCAGGAAATGGGAAACTTGTCCATGCACCAGCATTACCATATAATTTATATCTTTTGTCTTGTTTATTTGAGGGCCTCCAAGGTTACAAAGCTAAAATAACTTTGAACAAAGTCTAAGCCATCATTTTTACCCACGCTGAATTTGAAAAGGCCTATGTATTTAGCTCAGTATGTCAAGAACTTAGGACTCAGTTTACACTACATACTTAAAAATGGCTGTAATGTTTTACAAAAGAAGGGGCTTGAGAAGATTTGTCAGATTATATCATCACTGTAGTTGCCTATAATATAGTTAGGGTGGCCTTATTTAATAGATGGGTTTCTATAAATAGCAAGCAATGATATATTTGTTTTTACAGATTAAGCTTAAACTTTTCTTGGTTTCAAACTCCATGCTAAAATTAAGGACTCTTAATTCTTTTCAACACTCCCAGTACCCTGATTATATACTGAAAGGAGTTTTTAGGGATAAAATAGGCAAGTTTAGGGAGTTTTAGGAATTAGGGGGTTCATTGGGGGAGAACTGCAGGGCTGCAAAGCTGGGAGCTGCCAAAAGGCATACATTTACAGAATAAAGGAGAGGAAGCCACTCATTCACAGAATAAAGAGGAAGGCCAGAGGGAACAGAAAAACAAAAGGGAGAAAAAGTGGGGAACCACATGTGGGTTTTGAGCTCTGAAGCTGCAATAGTGACCAATCAGAGGGGATATCAGGACACAAAGAACTACAGACTTTATAAACCTTAGAAAAGAGGGACTTAGTGGGTCTGTCTCTTGCTCCCCATGTGGGAGTGAGTCTGTGCTTGTTTCCCAAAAAATTTCCACCTGTCCCTATTCCATCCACCTTTTGTCCGTGGCTTCATTCTTCAAATCCCCCTGGACAAGAACCTGGGAAATCACCTTTGCATCCTGCCCAGAGGAAAACAACGCATTTCAGTTTAATTTTCGCGTTTCAATACTATAAATCATTGGTGTGCTAATATAAAATCCTGTTGAATCCAGCTGGGTATGTCTTTTTCCTTTCTGCAAAATATATTTTTATTGATTTGCTTGTATATGCTTGTGGACTTGTACTAATTGAGACAGGTAGTATTATGATTTTTTTTTTTTACATTCCATCTATAAAATAAGACTTGCAATTGACCAGATTAAAAAATTTATATTTAGCTCATCATTTTGCATTTTCACCCAGACTCCCCAAAATTAGTAAACATTTTAAGTTAGGAGAATTAAAAAAAATAGAGTTAAATTATTTGCAGACTACAGATTAAGTTAGAAAAACAATTTGTAATCAAGTTGCAGTAAACCCAAACAATCCCAGATGCATTCATTTTTACTAATAATGTTAGATTGTGCTTCTAAAATTCAACTGATATTCTTCCATTAATGGAATTTTTGCTTTTGGCAGTATTTTCACTAAACATTATGGCAAATTTAAGTCTATAGTAATGTTAACAGCAAACCTGCTTGGGTTGTAAATGAATTCAGTTTCTGGGGCTGAACCCAATCAAATTTCGGAGTTAGGTTAAAGCCTGACTTTTGTTGTTGTTTAATAAAAACTAACTCTTCGTTTCTGGATTAGTCTAAGCCATTATCATTTTATATGGAGTTTTATTTGAAAGAATTTTATATGAAAAGAATTTCATTCTTTCTGTCTTCTCCCATATCTGCATATCTTCTGTATCTTAACAGAGACATGGAGACAAAGAGTGTGCTGTTTCCCTGTGGAATGACTCACTTAGGGGAAGGGAGGGTCTCAAAATGACTTACCTGGTAGCATTTCACATCGTCATTTACAAAGTATCTGACACCTAGAGCTATAAGGTAATTAATTCTTTTTTTTTTTAATTTATTGAAGTCTATTTTGTGTCAGATGCTCTACTAATCATTGCCTTCAAGGAGATTCATGTCAGACTCTTTAGTGGTGGTAGCTGGCTTCTTTAACTTAGTTTAATGATTTTGAGGCATATTCATATTGTTCCATGTACATTTTTTTAAATTTCTGAATACTATTCCATTGTTTGAATATTACACAATTTTTTATTCATTCACTAGTTGGAAGACATTTGGGTTGTTTCTTATTTTTCTGAATATAAAGAAAATGGCTCTAAACATTTACACCCAGGTCTTTGTATGGATGTGAGCCTTATACTCTTTGGATAAATTTTTAGGAATGAACTTGCTGTGATATCAGGAGTAGTAGCACAGGGTTGAATATATCTCAATATACAAGAAACTTCCAAGTTTGCTTAGAAACTCATTGTACCATTTTGAATTCCTATCAGGAATGTATGAAAGTTTCCACTGCTCCACCTTTGTCAGCACATGATTCTGACAAACTTTTTAATTTTGGCTAATCTAGTCTGTATAAAGTGGAATCTTCTTGTCATTCTAATTTATACTGTTATAGTGGTTAATGATGTTAAGCATATTTTCATGTACTTATTATCTGTATAACTTCTGGTGAAATGTCTCTTTATATATTTATTTTTGCCCATTGTTTAAGTTTTATTCATTTTAAAGGTTCTCTATATATGATACAGTGTATACATAATATATATGCATATATATGTATGTATATATAACATATATACATATATATAGTATATTAAATTCCATTTGTTAATATTTTCTCTCAGTCTGAGTCTAACCTCCTTATTAACTTGAGTGTCTTTCAAGCAGTAGAACTTTAAAATTATAATATTGTTTGATTTATCATTTTCTTTAAGTTTCATGCTTTCGTTTGTATCAGATATAAGACATATTTGATTAACTTGGTTATAAGGATTTTCCCTACATTTTCATCTAGAACCCTTATAGTTTGAGTTATTACCTTTAACTCTATGAGCAATAATTTTTGCATATCGTGCAAAGTAGGGTCTTTGCTTAGATATGTGCCCAGCTGTGTCTTCTTTATACTTTCCTACATAGAATTCCCAAAATTTTCACATCTGTTGCTTCTTGTCATACATTAATTTTAGAAAATTCTTGTTGGTAAGCTTTTAAAATATTTCATTTTCTGTTTTCTCTCTTTAACCTCTGGGACTTCAAATGCATAGATATTTATACTTTAACTAGAGGCCCGGTGCATGAAATTCAGGCAGAAGGGGAGGGGGCGGGAGGGCATCCCTCAGCCCAGCCTGTGCCCTCTCGCAGTCTGGGACCCCTCAGGGGATGTCCACCTGCCTGCCGGCAATGAGACATCCCTCTCGCAGTCTGGGGCTCTCGCAGTCCGAGGCTCTCGCAGTCCGGGACCACTCACTCCTTACCTACCGCCACTGCTGCTGAGCTCACCAGCCGTGAGCCCAGCTTCCGGCTGAGCAGTGCTCCCCCTGTGGGAGTGCACTGACCACCAGGGAGCAGCTCCTGCATTGAGCGTCTGCCCCCTAGTGGTCAGTGCACATCATGGCAATGGGTTGTTCCACCGGCTGTTCCACCTTTCGGTTGATTTGCATATTTGGGCTTTATTATATAGGATATTGTCACACAGCTCTTGGATGATCTATTCTGCTTTTGGTTTGTTTGCTTGTTCTCTTTGACTCTTTTTCTCTTTGTGTTTCAGTTTGGATGATATCTGATTATCATTGCGGAGTTTACTAATTATTCAACTACTGGTGTTCAGTCTCATGAAAAGCCAATCAAAAACATTTGCAACTTCTGAATTGTGGGAATTTCTTTTTATTGCTAGCATATATAATTGACATTTAAAAAATAGTTTCAATCAGCTCTTCAGTTTCCTGTCTATTCATAGACATTGTCCATCTTTTCCACTATCTCCTTTTAATGTTAATCATAATTATTTACAATCTCAGTCTAATAGTTCTGATATTATGGCTACATTTAAAATATTTCCTAGCATTCTCTTATCCCAGTGGTCAACAAACTACAGCTCGTGAGCCACATGCGGCTCTTTGGCCCCTTGAGTGTGGCTCTTCCACAAAATACCACATGCGGGTGCTCACGTACAGTGCAAATGAAACTTCCTGGCCCATGTGCAGAAGTCGGTTTTCGGCCTGGGCAAGTCTATTTTGAAGAAGTGACGTTAGAAGAAGTGGGGGTGGCGGTCGGTCAGGCAATGGGAGACGCGGTGCAGGCGGGCCGCGGGATACGCAGCGCGGGGGAGGCGCGCATGATTCATGTGTAAGACCCCCAGAGGGAGACCCTTACTCTGTCCCACGGATCGACGGCAACCCCAATCATCCGCAGGAGGCTCACTTGATGCAAACAGCATCATATTCCACTCGATAAAATTGTCTCAATTTCAACAGACGGGGCGAAAAGTATGACCGGCGTAAGAAACGGGTTTGTTGCTATTTTGAAAGAAAAAATTAATCACAAGATACTTACTTACCATTGCATCATTCATGAAGAAGCGCTTTGTGCGCAGACATTTCCAGAAGAAATTTGGGAAGTTATGGGATTGGTGATTAACATAATCAACTCCATTATAGCTAAAGCTCTTAATCATCGCCAATTTAAAGAATTTTTAGTTGAAATGGAGAGTGAGTACACAGATCTTCTGCTGCATTATAAGGTACGTTGGTTATCGCTTCCTTATTAACAGAAATTAAAGCATTTCTCCTTGAGAAGGGTGTTCACTATCCAGAACTAACGAACGATCAGTGGATCCAAAAACTTTTATTTCATGGTAGACATTATGTCTCATCTAAATCAGCTTAATCGTAAACTACAGGGGAAAGGAAACACAATTTTTCAATGTTAGAAGAAGTTATTTCATTCGAAAACAAATTATCTCTTTTTGCTCAAGATTTTGAAAGAGAAACTTTGATTCACTTTCCAAGCCTGTTGAAACATCGCCAAGAAAATAATTCTGATATTGACATTTGCTATTTCAAAACACTTTTAAATATGAGGGAAGCTTTCTCAACAGGTTTCAGGAATTCAGAAACAGCAAAGCGATGTTAGCCTTTGTTAAAAAACCTCTTAATGCTACTATAACAGAATTAAATTTTTCCCCCTTTAATATTGACATTGGCAACTTTGAAATGCAATTGATAGATTTAAAAAACAAAGAATCGTGGAGCTCGAAATTTGAACGTCTTTGTGCTGATATAGAAATATTGGAGAAAAACAAACGTGAACTTAGTTCACAGCACAAGTGGTCTGCTTTGAAAGACCTGGAGAAGGAAGATAGGTTGATTTTTAAAACCTGGAATAGTATTCCTGACTCATATAATCAACTGAAAAAACTAGCGTTTGCTGTTCTTTTCTTATTCGGGTCTACATATTTATGCGAACAATCATTTTCAAGCATGAACCTTATCAAGAGTAAAGTGAGAAGTTGTCTTAGTGATGAGAACCTGGAATTGTGCCTAAAATTAAAAACAACATACAAACCTGACGTACCCAAACTTTCCAAGGAGATGCAAGGCCATTGTTCACATTAGTGTTTGTCAGTCATTGTCATGATTTAATTTTATGGATATTGTAAGGAATTTAATTTTATCAATAAATAATATCGTTATTAAGTATGATATCAAGTTTTATTCAACGTACCTATAGTTTAAGATTTAAAACTTTAAGTAAAGTTTATTAAGTTAATTTTAGGGAACGTTGTGGAGTGAAAGAAAATGTAGTGTCAAGGATTGAGAAAGGTATGTTGAGATGGTTTGAACATATAGAGAGGATGAACGAAAGGAGATAGATGAAACAAATATACAAGACGAGTGTGGATGGGAGAGTTGGAAGGGGTCGACCTCAGCGAATGTACCTCAATCAGATTGAGGATGTTTTTAGCAAAGGCCAGCTTAGGAGTACCCTAATTAAGTTAATAACAATGTACCTACCTATATAGTTTAAGTTTAAAAAATTTGGCTCTCAAAAGAAATTTCAATTGTTGTACTGTTGATATTTGGCTCTGTTGACTAATGAGTTTGCCGGCCACTGTCTTATCCTATATGTTTTCCTTTTTAATGACATGACATTTTCATAATATCACCATCTACATATTTAAAAAACTGGAATACACAAACATAAAAGCACACCGTGGTCTTTAAAGCTCATGAGGCAGCTACACTTATATTTACTACTGTGATGTAAAAACAGCAAGAGCAGTGTATAGATTTCTCTCTCTTTGTCTGAAAACAATTGATGTATGGGTTTATATGTGCATAGACTGCAGTATATCTAGAATAGTTCAGAGGAAACAGCGAATGATTGTTGACTGTTGGATGGGGAAGCTGGTAAGTACAGAAATTAGAAGACTTGCTTTTTAGATCACACCTTTTTATAAAGTTTTTTTTTACCATGTGTAAGTGTTAGCCAATCAAAATGAGCTAAAGACAGTAATGTAAGCTGTATAATTTAGTGTTTGAATATTTTAACATAGTTATGTATCATTTATATAAATAAATATTTCAACTAAGTCTAAAGATAGTGTGTTTTAAATCATGGTCTTCTTGAAATGTCTCTGCTCTGAGGCTCACAGAATTCTTATGTTGTATCCAGGAACTGCTTTGGTTCCCAGATCTGAATACTCACTAATATAACCTGATATTGTTAAAAAATGACCAGACTCTGCATCAGAATCTTGGTTAAATTACTATTATAAAGCACCATGCATTAATCTTCTCTTTTATTCAATATTCCCTTTTCACTTCCCCTTTTGGGGACATGTGAGTAGGGAAAAATTTAAAAACAATTATAAATAGTTTAATAACTAATTATAAGGAAACATATGTGTATGCATGGCTCAGAAAAATAAACATAATGTTGCTGGCTTTTCCAATCACAATTTCTTCCTTTTTCTCCTTCACCCCAGCTACCACCTCCATATAATGCCTAGCCAGGGGTGGGCAAACTTTTTGACTCGAGGGCCACAATGGGTTCTTAAACTGGACCGGAGGGCCGGAACAAAAGCATGGATGGAGTGTTTGTGTGAACTAATATAAATTCAAAGTAAAGGAGAGGAGGGGAGAGCAAGAGAACCGGATAGAACAGCCGGATCTGGCCCGCGGGCTGTAGTTTGCCCAAGGCTGGCCCTAGCCAGATTTGGGGGTTGATTATGTTCTGTTTTCCTTCTGAGTTTTGCCACCTAAAATTATAATTTTGTGTCCCTAAAAATATATTTAGGTTTTATTTGGTATAGAATCTCAGAAAAAAAAAATACTAACATATTATTTTATGCTTTAATATTTTCAATCTATTTTATATTTGACCCAACACTTTTTAAAAGCATCTGTTTCTACATTCAGGTTTCATTGCTGTATTGTATTCCATTGTATGAACTCAACATGATAGGTGTGTATTTTCTGTTCTTTTTTTAAAAAAAATTCTTTATTGTTTAAAGTATTACATGCGTCTCCTTTTTCCCCCCACTGACCTCTCCCCCACCACCTCTTCCCCCAAGCACAAGCCCTCACCTCCCCTACTGTCTGTGTCCATTGGTTTTGCTCATATGCATGCATACAAGCCCTTTGTTTGATCTCTTACTCCCTCACCCCCCAGTGTATTTTCTATTCTTGATGGATATATGTATTGTATCTGGTTTGGGGTTATCCATACACTCTCTTATATATTCTCCCTGTGCTCATGTGTAGAACCTTCTCTAAAGTTTACTTTAGATGTGAATTTAAGTCAAAGGTATGTAAATTTGGATTTTCACTATATTAGGTCAAACTGTTTTTTCAAAGTGGTTGTTTCAATGTACACGCACACCAGCAGTGACTAGGAATAAGCATTGATTCATATTTGTCAGCTCTCAACATTGTTATTAAAAGAAATATTAGCCAAGCTGGTGGATGTATAATAAAATAAATCCAGGGACAGGAATAGTTGGATGTAACACAATTGCTGTTTCCCTCTTGAGTCCTGAACTACTAATTTGAAGAAACTCCAGTGTGTCCATTAATTTCCCAATAAAATCATGTAATTTATAATAATGAACTTTTTGGTTCCCATTCATAAAATTATGGGACATTATCATAAATAATATTTAAAGGTGAATTTCCTTGCCCACTCTAAGTTATATGATTAATGAAATTGAACTCTACCCAGTCTTCTTCTACATAACATCCTAATTTTGTTTAATGGAAATGACAGTGCTTCAGATATCTCTCATGAAACTTACTAAAGCATTTTTATTTTCCTGAATTATCCCTTCTCTTTCTGATAAGCTTGTCTGTTTTATCTTATTCTTACTTGTTTCCTATGTTAGATTTTCCTCAAATACTTGTAAGGCTGATGTAGAACTCTGCATGTGGGGAGGCCTTTTGCCCAATTACCTTTAGTTTAGAAGGAAGTCTGGGAATGGAGGCCATTTTAGGGAGATCCTCAAAACTTGGGGACATTCCTCTGCAGTTTTACCATCCATTTTCTCTGTATTTCATTTGATCATATGTGAACTTTTATAGAAGAAAAACTGCTGGTTATTTTACGGATGTAATAATTCCCATGTCAGCTGATTCACACTGATTCCTGTTTCTCATTCTATCTTCCTATTCAGAGTCTCTCAAGGTTTATGCAAAATAGGTTGGATTCCTTTCCTACCTTTTATTTGAGCAGTGCCTGCTTTATTTACTTACTTTTTACTTCATAATTTGTTAAAATTTCTTGTTTTGTTATCTGATATTACATATACTTTTAAAACTATTTTTTTTTTTACATTGGAATAAGGACTCAGGAGGATGGAAAGTTATTACAAACATGCTTATAATCCAATATCTTACTCTGGAAGCCAATTATATATTTAAAATGTTGGCAAATAAAACAGTTGGGTATTTTTAAAATTCTTCTATATTAATGGATGTTTTACTAGTAAATTGCTTTTTTCCTATGCTTTTAATTTCCTTGTGTTTTCATTGCTTACCCCATTGTTAAATGCCAGGCTGCATAAATTGCTATTTTCCTGTCTTTCTAATTTCTGCCTCCTCATTTATATGATAAAACTTAATTATCTCTGATGAAGCTAATGTAGACAGAAAAGAAGAGAAACTCGGTAAAGGTCCCACTATACACTTGATTAACATAAATCCAGTGCTGATTATTAACATGGATTGAACTGCTAGAAGAACTTATTCTGGAAAACATGGACTCAGGTGCAATATGCTGCAAGGAATAACAGCTGCAGTAAATGCAATACGTGGTTTTATATAAAGTTTTAAGTCACGCATTGACTTCTGAGCTGAACTGCAAAATTTACAATTCAACACTTCATAATTTCTGAGTTTGTGCCATTGATATCCAGGTTATAGAAACATCCAGACTCATTTACTCATCTCTGAAATTATTTCCTATATAACTATGGATATTATTTCCTATATTGCTTGGAAGACATGGGAGCATTCTTTATTATATTCTTCAGAAAATGGCTATGACAGGAATCAGTCAAGAAATGTACATCCCAGGCCTCCACTGCATTATTGTCTGCGTCCATGGGCAATGCATATCCTACATAATAAAAGGCTAATAATAAAATGGTGGAATGACTGGTCACTATGACTCACGCTGACCACCAGGGGGCAGACACTCAACGCAGGAGCTGCCCCCTGGTGGTCAGTGTGCTCCCATAGGGGGAGCGCTGCTCAGCCAGAAGCCGGGCTCACGGCTGGCGAGCACAGTGGCAGTGGTGGGAGCCTCTCCCGCCTCCATGGCAATGCTAAGGATGTCCGACTGATGGCTTAGGCCCACTAATCCATCAGTCAGACATCCCCCCAGGGCTCCTGGACTGGGAGAGGGCGCAGGCCAGGCTGAGGGACCCACCAAGTGCACACATTTCATGCACCGGGCCTCTAGTATGCATATAAGTTCTTTGGTTAATCTCTTCCTGCCCCTTCTCCCTATTTCCTTTTGAGATTCGTCAATTTGTTCCATGCTTCTACTACCACTCCCTCTTCCCCACCCCCCTGAAAAAAATAAAGAAATGTATATCCCCATTATACAAGGGCCTTTCTGCATGAATATTATGGGGTACCAGCTTGCCCAAAGTATGTAAAGCAACCTGCCTCACAGGTTCTTTCAGGATTTTTACTCTTGAGTGTTAGAATTTGTTAAAGAACAATGTAAGGGGGAACCAAAATTCTCACACACACACACACAAATGACATTGACTTTATTTGGTGTAAATTATTTTAGTTTATAATAGAATAATTTTAGTGTAGACACACTTTCTTTTTTCCTGATGATATCTCCATAGGGCGATTTTATGATCACAGTAAGTTATCTTGGTTCTTATGTCAACAATAATCTTTTTATCCCTCAGGTAGTTATAATTCTCTGCCTTTGACCTAAAACAAGGACAGGAGAAATACAGAAAACTATAAAGCATACCTTATAAAACCTACCATAACAGATTGCTTTATTTTAAAGATTAAATGCCTTAAAATCTAGTGTTGGCTTCTTTAAATGAAATAGAGCAGTCGATATCTAGAGTTTGAATTCTATGTACACATATATTTCCCAGGCCCTTTGAAAAATAATCTAATAAATGTTAAACCAATAAAGCATACACTTGAAGATTGCTATTAAATTGAAATAAGGGAATATTAGTGTTTACTATACTTTGATAACTATAAAGCCCCAGTGGTATTTTTTTATTCTAAATTTAAATTACTTTTACTCCCAAGGTTTTCATGAGGCATATTAAATGTAAGATGAAATGGGCTTAATAATTGTAAGTTTTTCAAGTGTGTTTCTGTGTGCACACGCGTCTTTTTAGCACATTTACAATAACTTATTTGAAGTAGGTATTATTTACCCTTTCCTGAGAGAGTGTCAGTAAGCTTGGTGTAGATTCCACTGCTACCATACAGATTATGACAAACTGAGCATTATTAACAGCACAAACATGGTCATTAGTTCTAGGGGGTCAGATATATGGTCTGAGCAGCACAGAGCTAACAGGAAGTGTTGGCAGGCTTCCTTTCTGGAGGTTCTAAGAAATTGTTTCTTTGCTCATTTGTGTTAGTAGAATTTAGTCCCTTGTGGGTACAGAACAAAGGTGCCTGTTTCCTTGCTGGCCAATCAAGAAAATGAACATAAACATTAAAAAAAAAAATAAAAAGGAATCCCTCTTTCTGCAAAATCACCCCCACCCCCAACCACCTTCTCCAAGCAGACATGCATCTCCCCTCTATCACTAGATTAATTTGCATCTCCTAAAATGTTATATTATGATTCACAGAGCACCTATTCTTTTTGTCTTGCTTTTTTCATTCAGCATCATTTTTTTGAGATTAATTTATATACTAGTTCATTCTTTTCACTGCTGAGTATCATTCCATTATATATATACTGTATATTCACATGTTCATGGAGATTTAGGTTGTTCCCAGGTGTTAGCTATTGCACATGAAATATTATAAAGGAACTAGAGGTCTGGTGCACGAATTTGTGCACTGGTGGGGTCCCTCAGCCTGGCCTGTTCCCTCTTGCAATGCGGGACCCCTCAGGGGATATAGTAGTGCATGAAGCAGCAAGTGGCCGTGGAGGAGCCTGAGCCCGGGCCAGGTGCCACACTGCTCCCGCTCATCCCGGCCCCGCTGCACCTGCCACCGCCACTTGGTAGCACTGTTGCGGAGGCAGGAGCGGCTCACACCGCCGCAGCTGCATTTGCCAGCCGTAAGCCTGACATCTGGTGCCCGTCTTTCAGCTGAGCGGCACTCCCACTGTGGGAGCACACTGACCACCCGGGGGCAGCTCCTGCATTGAGAGTCTGTCCCCTGGTGGTCAGTGCGCTTCATAGCTACCGGTCGACCGGTCATTCTGTTGCTTACGCTTTTATATATATAGATGACTGTATCAGGTAGTGGTGTCCATTTAAATTTTCAAGAGACTTTCAAACTGTTTTTCCAAAGTACTGCATTCAGCCCGACACTTAATATGTTCAGTCTTTTTCACTTTAGTCATTCTGATGATTTGTAATAATATTTCCTTCCATTTTAACTTTCTTTATATTAATGGCTAATGAATTAAGCACCATTCCTTAGGCTTATTTATCATATGTTTTCCATGGTGAAATAACTATTCAAATTTTTGTCCATTTCAAAACTAAATAATTTTCTTTTGAGTTTTGTAAAAATATACAGGGGTGGGGAAAAGTAGTTTAACAGTGATAATATGAATAACTAAGACATTAATTAATAATAATACAATAATAAACTCCATGTTTCATGTACTCACAGCTGTAAACCTACTTTTTGTTGAATACCAGATTATAAACCCATATTTCTTCATTCTCTGTGGATTGATTTTCTATTTTGTTAACCTAGGTTTTGTTTTTGTTTTATCCTGATCAGCCTTAATTAAAGTACTCAAGTCTTCTGTAACAGATTTCTTTAACCTAGTATCTCAGGTTATGAGAAGATAAAGTCTAAGTCCCTTGGATTTATTAAGGGCCCAGTTTCCTTGTAATAAATGATTCTTAACAGAGCTCTTTTATTGATGAACATCTGTAATTGATTGTCATTTTAGATATTTGAAGATAATAATATACAGACTTCAATTTAGCCAACATATGAAAAAGATGAAGGAAGAAAAATTAGGTTTTCAGATATCCTATGATTGTGGAAATATTAATTATGATAGTTTGTATTATTTACCTATCATATTTAATGTGATATAGTATTTCCCATGTACATTTTTATATTGTAATAATTATCTCTACAAACAAAGGAAGAAAGAGAAGTTGATTCACATAAAGTATATTCAATATGAACCTATTTATAAGCAAACTACCTTTACCGCTGCATTTGAAAAATATTTAAAAGACTATATAATTAAGTATAGGAACTAATGAGTGATTTTTCATGAAGTTGTTGGATAAAATATGTAAAATAATCATTTGAATTTCTATATACCACCTTTAAGTTAAAAAATTAAAGTTCTGACAGGTTATAACTACAGCATTAGTGAATATATATTGATGTATTAATGTCAATAAACACAGCACAGTATTTAGAGATGATGCTAAAATTATCCAATACATATTACAGAAAATTTAAAAACACATTTATATGAGAACTAAATAAATGGTAAAATGTATCAGGGATTAGAAGACAATATTTTAAACATGGCTTTCCTCCCTAAGCTGAATAATAAATCTAACTCAAACCCAGTAAAAATTCCCCCAATAAAGTAAGCCTATGTATTTGGATATTTGGGGACATTAGTAAACCTATTATAGATTTTAAGTGGAAATGAAAATGGCTATAATAGCTAAAAAGTCTTTGAAGTGGGAGGCCTTGCTCTAATTATAATGAAGTTACAATAATTAAGATAATGTGGCAGTAGTACAAGATGAAAAAAAAAAAAAAAGGAAGATAATAGGGAATGTACAAAAGGACCTAAAATACATGGAAATTGATTTATAATAAACTAGAGGCCCAGCGCAAGAAATTCGTGTACTCAGGGAGTCCCTCAGCCTGGCTTGCACATCTCTCACAGTCTGGGAACCCTTGTGGGATGTCCGACTGATGGCTTAGGCCCAGAGCAGGCCTATGCTGTCAGTCGGACATCCCTAACGCTGCTGTGGAGGTGGGAAAGGCTCCCACTACTGCAGCTGTGAGCCTGGCTTCTGGCTGAGTGGTGCTCCCCCTGTGGGAGCGCACTGACAACCAGGACACAGCTCCTGCATTGAGGGTCTACCCCCTGGTGGTCAGTGCACATCATAGCGACCCGTCGTTCTGCTGTTTGGTCGATTTGCATGTTAGCCTTTTATTATATAGGATGTAGCACTGTACATCTATAGGCATAGTTTTGCAGAAACAACTGGAACTTGTACCACATGTCAAACTACTATAAACAATTTCAGGTCAATTGTACATCTAAATGTGAGAAGCAAAACAATAATAATCTAGAAGATAATATTAGAATTTATCTCCATTATTTTAGAATAGGCAAAACTTCTTGCACTTATTTTAACCTAATTTTTCCCAAACTTATCTAATTACAAACCGTGTGTGTGTGTGTGTGTGTGTGTGTGTGTGTGTGTGTGTGTGTTTAACACAGTGGGGAAATGATATCAATGATTATGAACTGGAATAAGTTTATGAGAACAACTCAAAAGATAGCGCTGGGCATTAGTCTACAAAAACATAATCAAGACAGGGATCTATCATATTTTTACAATAGGATCATAAATTGGATTTACTTTTGGCCAGATCTCTAAACCCATTTCTAGTGTGGCAATAAAAAGCATAACTAAACTCAAGTAACTGTGTGTATATTGATTTATTGTCAACAAACAATATTAAAAAGAGAAGTAAAATTTAAGTTTTTAATTAAAATCATGATTAGAGATATATTTGTAACATGTATGCATTTGTAACACTTGTGCATAGATTTTTAAAAGTTTCCTACAATAAAAGTAGTCCAATTTTACCTATTTAAACTAGATCACATTAAAGACATTTTTGTTCCAGCCTCTTTCAAGATTCATTACTCTTTTTTTTCTAAAAGGCTTTTAATGATTCTTAGACTCACATACCTACTGTAATAAACTGACATAACATTACCTTCTGTTAATTAAGTGATAGAGATGTATATTTCCTTATTAAAATCATGCCCTTTAAATACAGATAATGTAGGAACAAGTATACATAACAGGAAGAGTAATTACCCAAATTTCCATGCACATCAGAAACTTCCTTTGAGAGCGGTTGGCAGGATGAAACAACCTATCATGGATCCCATGCAAGGGAAAGTAACCAACTTTTTAAGGCACAAATTTAATACAGGTTCTCAATAGGTTAACTGACTAGCGAATTCTAAGAGTCAGGTGGTTGGCCTGTCACACCGTTCAAGGAGAGACTTGAACAGATCCTAAAGGCACAATTAAGTGACATGAGTAAGAGACTTAGACTCTCATGCATCTACTTAGAAAGCATAGTCTTCCCTCCGTGAACCCACACTTACAGCTTTATGAGGAAGTTCCTATGAAAAATTGTCTGATGAAGAAGAAATGTATATTTGGTTTATGAATGGTTCTACATGATATACTAAAAGTGGGTAACTAACATTATTCCTACTCAGGCATTAAAAAGAAGATCATAAATGAAGAGAAATCTTTCAGGTGGCATAACTTTGAGGAGTGTACATGCTTGTTTACTTTTCCTGAAAAAGAAGTACAGAAATATTACATTCACTTCTTTTAGTTTCTTTTTTTTGGTTAATCCTCACTGGAGGATATTTTTCCCATTGATTTTTAGAGAGAGTGGAGGGGAAGGGAAGGGGAAAAGAGGAGAGAAATATCGATGTGAGAGAACCACGTCAATTGGTTGCCTCTTGCATGAGCCCCAACTGAGTCAGGGAACCTGCAACCCAGGTACATGCCCTTGTCTGGAATCAAACTCTGGACCCTTCGGTTCATGGGCCGACACTCTAACCACTGAGAAACACTGGCCGTGGCATTCAGTCACACTTCTTTTGAGCAATGAATGGCTAATGATTTGGCGGAGTGGTCATAGACTTAGGAAGAAAAATACTTGAGAATCTGTGACAAAGCGGCTTGGGGCAGACCTCATGAAATGAACCCAAAGAGAGGATATTTTTATCTTTTGTAATGTCCACAGCATACAAGGTTCCTAATAATTATGTGGACAAGATGGCCCATTATGTGCATGCCAGTGAATCTCTTTGCCAAGTCATTGCATTCATTGCTTAAAAGAGCCGAGAAAGCAAGTGGCTGAGGAAGCGGGCATGGAGATTATGCATGGACTCAACAACATGGGCTTCAACTCACTATGGATGATGTGGCTATAACTACTGGTGAGTACCCACCATGTCAACAACAGAAAGTGACACTGAGCCACCAATATGGTAATATTTCCCAAGTGAACAAGCAGCCAGCTGGTGACAATTTGATTACATTTGATACTTCTGTCACAGAAGAGAAGCAGTTTGTTCTTTTTGGAATAGACACACATGCTGGAGATGAATTTGCCTTCACTGTCAATAATAATCCTGCCAAAATGACATTCAAGATTTTGGATATTGCTTTATTCACAGTCAGGGAATTCTCCATGGTATTACTTCTGAACAAGGAAATGCATTCAGAGCAAATGAGGGGTTATAGTTGACCCGTGCACATGCAATTCACGGTCCCTACTCTACATCCCCTGTCTGATAGAAAAGTGCAATGGGCTTGTGAAGACTCAGGGAAACACCTTGCAGGTATCTCAGGTTATATCCTATAGACAGAGTTTATTTCTGAACCTAATCTACCATTATATGCTCTATTTCTCCCACAGCTAGAATTTGTGGACCCAGGATCTAAGAAATAGAAATAGGGCTCATTCCTCTTTACTTTCAGAGAAACTTCTCTCATAAAAAACTATAGAAATAATCCTTGAATGTATTGTCTTCAGGAGTCACTCCTCATGTTATTAAACCTAATGAAATACAATATTGGCCTCTGATGGTTTAGGAATCTTAGTTCCCTAAGAAGAAATATTTTCACTAGGGATACACAGGGACAATGCCAAGGGGAAATGAAAATGTATTTCTTACAATCCATTTTCCTTAATGTTAAAGTTTGTCAGTAAGAGGAAATTGCATATGATTCTGAAGGCAGAGAAAGAGCAGAACCTGTGATTCTAAGGAGGTGTTTGTAGCAGAAAAGAGTATTTAGTGTACGTTCTTAAACTCAGTTTACTAATTTTGGTTTCAATCTAGTATTCAATAATAGAGGCCCGGTGCACGAAAAGTCGTGCACTTGGGGGGTCCCTCAGCCCAGCCTGCGTCCTCTCGCAGTATGGGAGCCCGTGGGGGATGTCTGGCTGATGCCTTAGGCTCGCTCCCCACAGACATTACTGTGGGAGTGCACTGACCACCAGGGGGCAGCTCTGGCCCCGTTCTCATCACCCAGCCGCCGCTTGTGGCCTCCCTCTGCCTACTGGCACCGCCTTGGCTGCCTGGCACCGCCCACTTGCCAGCCTCGCCCCCCGCCAACCGGTCCTTCTGCTGTTCAGTCGATTTGCATATTAGGCTTTTATTATATAGGATACTGTGACATTTATTTGACCACATTCTGATATTCAACTTTTTATAGTTTCTTGATTTGTTTCACTAAATGATTCAAAATTATGAGACCCATATACTAGCATTCAATTCCTTATTTTCAATCACTCCAGTGGCTATTTCTACAAAAGGTATTTCTGCAAATACTACAATAATATGTCAATATATAAATTATCATCTTTCATTAAAAACCACCCATATTCTATGTCTTTAGTGGTATCTATAAGCTATTAAAATCTAAAATATCATAAGAGGCCCTGTCCAGCCCTAGCTGGTTTGGCTCAGTGGATAGAGCATCGGCCTAAGGACTGAAGTGTCCTGGGTTTGATTCCAGTCAAGGGCACATGCCCGGGTTGTGGGCTCCATCCCCAGTAGGGGGCCTGCAGGAGGCAGCCGATCAATGAATCTCCTTTATCATTGATGTTTCTATCTCTTTCTCCCTCTCCCTTCCTCTCTGAAATCAATATAAATATTTTTTTTAAAGAGGCCCTGTCCAAATTCTACATCTCTTATAAAAATTTTCCTGCCACATTTTTCCCCTTGATCTATATTATACCAGCATGCAGCCCATACCTACAATATAGTGCTTACATTTTTTCCTGAAACATACCTAAACTTCACCATTGGGAGAATAACTGCATCAATTGTTGCCTGAGAGATTTGAACGAAAGAAATTGGTGTCTAGAATTTCCTTTTGATAACTTCTTAAAATCCATCCTATTCCCCCATTGTTAAATGTATGGGGGAGATGGGAAGCAACAAAAATTGACTAGCAAAATGATTTCCAGGTGGACCCTCTATTTGGTTATCTTCTTTGGTGAGATTGAAGAAGAAGTGATTAAATCAGGAAAGTCCAAGTACCACATATAGACTTAGCTCACTACATATAGGATATTGAAAGACTCAGAGTCCTGGTACTGCTCTGTCAGTTTCCCTTCTTTGGACTCTGAGGATTAGAGTGAATCACGGGAGGGATTTTCTCTACATCAGAAGGCATATGGAATGTAGTCACTGAAGCCAGAGGCTGCTTCTGCTGCTTAGCATCTGGAGCCCTGCCTGAGGCACCTGTAAGCACTACAGAGTGAAGTCAAAGCCCCCGGACATCACCTATCCCCTGATTTTTCCTCAGGCTGATTGTCAACATTTATCTATTTGTAAGTAGTGATGATGGAAAGGTTTATCTTCAGGATTACCAACATTGTTTATTGTTCTTTGTGGAGGTATAAATCTATGAATTTTAGGTAAACCAGTCCATCCTTGAGAAATGATATTTCATTTCCATTGATTCCTAATACATGGTTTCTGAAGTGAAATAAAGTTTAGCCCCAGGAACAACCAGAGAGCAATGGAAATAAAGAACAGGCCATGGTTAGCACGGAGCACTTAAAGTTTGGCTGATTCCTTTTTCTGGTTTTAGCAACACATATATTTGCTCATTTCTTCAAACACTTTTCGGGCCTAGCAGGTAAGTGTTAGCCTAAAGATTTCAAAGTAACAAAAATTACTATCACGATTACCAAATACCACCGAGAAGAAAAGTGCTTCTTTGATTGTTAATGAATCTCAAAGTACCCAAAAGACAGATCTGTGAGGTGGGTTGACCTAAATGGATACAGATAACCAGCCCCTATCTCAACTTGATTCTTCCCTAAATTTCCTACTTCCTGGAATAACTTTTCACTTTTTCAATATGACAAATGAATGGAATCCTCTGATGAAAGGCCAGAACTAAGAAGAGTGCCTCTGGCAACAAATTTGGGTGAAGAAATTGAAAAGGAAAAATAAGGAAAATAAACCAACAGCTAGTTGTAAAGGGTAAACTGGATTTTATTCCAAGATTAAGCGGTACCACAGAGAAGAACACACTGAGGGTTGTTTCATAAAACTCATGTTTCAAAATGCTAGCTAGCTATACTAATAATAGAAATATGCTAATTGTCTGGGATGCCGTCAGAGTAACTAACAACCAGCAGGCTGTGTGGGGTGACAATGCTGGCAGGGGGGTTAGTGAAGGACAACCAAACGACTGAACAGCAGGTTGCATGGGGCAACCAGGCCAGCGGGGGGTGGGGGTAGTGAGGGATGACCAAACAACTGAACAGCAGGCTGCTTGGGGCAAACAGGCCAGTGGCGGGGGGGCAGTAAGGGGCAACCAGGCCGGTCCAAGGGAGCAGTTGGGGTAGACCAGGTCGGCAGCAGGGGCATTTGGTGGTGACCAGGTTGGCAGGGGGGCAGTTAGGGGCGACCAGGCAGGCAGGTAGCTGAACAGTTAGGAGCTAGCCATCCCGGATTGTGAGAGGGATGTCCGACTGCTGGTTTAGGCCCGATCCCCAGGATCAGGCCTAAACCGGCAGTCAGACATCCCCTGAGGGGTCCCAGAATAGAGAGGGTGCAGACTGGGCTGAGGGGACCTCCCTCCCCCCACCCCCGGTTCACGAATTTCATGCACCGGGCCTCTAGTTCAGACATAAATGTAAACCAGAAAGATGGAGGACTGATTTAACACACAGGGATCCAGAACCCGAGGCAAGAAGGAAGATATAAGTAGATATTCATTGTGCTGCTTGGAATTCTTAAAATGAAAAAAATATTGAGGTACCTCACTTCTCTTTCTAATACTCTATCCATTTGCATTTCTTATTTATCGACTAAAACTCTAGAGCAGTGGTTGGCAAACTGTGGCTCGCGAGCCACATGCGGCTCGCGAGCCGCGGTTTGCCGCTCTGTTGACTAATGAGTTTGCTGACCACTGCTCTAGAGCATTGCGTTATCCAACATTGCAGGGTAAAAGTCAAATTACTACATATTGGGCAATCACTGTGATGTTGGAAGTGCATAATTGTTTTATCTTCCTGGTGTGTTGATTCTTTCACCATTTACAATAACACAAAAAATATTAAAATACTTAGGAATAAAGCTTAAGGTGAAAGATATACTGAAAACTTCAAAATATTTATGAAAGAAATTAATGAAAACCCAAACAAATGGAATGACATCCTATGTTCATGGATTGGAAGATTTAATATTGTTATAATGCCCATACTACCCAAATCCATCTCCAAATTCATTACAATACTATCAAAATTCTAATGATATTTTTATAGAAATAGTAAAAACATTCTAAAAATCATATAGGATCTTAAAAGACCACAGATAGCCAAATCAACCTTGAGCTATCACACTTCCTAATTTAAAGGTATAATATAAAAATACAGTAATTAAAACAGTATGATACTGGAATAAAGACATACACATAGACCAATGGAACAGAATAGAGAGCCTAGAAATAAATTCACACATATGTGGTCAATTGATCTTTGAGAAAGGTGCCAAGGATCCACATCAGGGAAAGGATAATTTCTTCAAAAATAGTGTTCAGAAATCTGGATATACAAAAGCAAAATAGTGAAGTTAGACTCTTATTTTATACCATACACAAGACTCATATCAGTCAGACTTCAATGCAAAACTGAAATTATAAAACCCCTAGAAGAAAACATAGAGGAAAAGTGTCATCAAGACATTGGTCTTAGTAATAATTTTATGGATATGACACCAAAAACAAAAAAAGAAGCAAAATTAAGCAAGAAGAATTGCATCAAACTAAAAAGCTTCTGCACAGCAAGGGAAATAATTGACAGAGAGACATGGCAACTTTAAAATACTTGCATACCATAAAAATGTATGAGAATCTCCTACAATTCAATAGCAAATTAAAAAAACCCCAATAACTAATAACCTCATTAAAAATGGGCTAAAGATTTGAACAGACATTTCTCCTAATAAGACATACAAATGACCATTATATGTTTGAAAGGACTCTCTTTTTCACTAATCATCATGAAAATACAAATCTAAACCATGATGAAATATCACACCTCTAAGGATGGCTATTATAAAAAAAAATCAAAAGGCAACTGTTGGGGAAGATGTGTAGAAACTGGAACCTTTGTACTCTGTTCCTGGAAATGAAAAACTGTAGCTGCTGTGGAAACAGTGTGGAGGTTCCTTCAAAAACTAACAATAGAATTACTATGTGATCCATCAACCCACTTCTGGATATTTAATTAAAACAATTGAAATCAGGATGTTGGAGAGATATTAGCATTTTCAGGCTCATTTGCATCAGTGGAAGACATGGAAGCAGCCTGGATGTTCATTGAGTGATGAATGAATAAGGAAAGCTGTATATGTCTACAGTATAAAATTATTCAACTGAAAAAAATCTGCAATATGTGACAACATGGATGAACCTGGAGGACATTATGTAAATGAACACAGCTGGTACTTCAACGAACTCGTCCTTTCATACAACTTCATTTCCTTATAATGTTGATTAGATGCTGAAGAAACTTAACTCTTGTTTATATCAATGAGCCTGTGATATGTTGGTTTTGTTATATGTCATTTCATTTAAAGTCACAGAACCTAACCTAGACCTTAAGTGAACTCTTATAGTGTAATCCAGTCACAATAGGATAAATACTGAATGATTACACTTATATAGGGTACCTAAAATAGTCAAACTCATAGAGTCAAAGATGGAGAAGGAAGTGGGATATTGCTAATTAACATGCCTAAAGTTTCAGTTATGCAAGATGAATAGTCCTAGAGATCTGCTGTGCAACATTATACCTGAAGTCAAAAATATTGGTTTATACACTTAAAAGTTTAAGACAGTAGGTCTCATGTTGTGTTCTTACCACAATAAAGTAAAAGAAAAAACAGAAAATGCACCCCTAAAATGTATCCCTAAGTCCTGGGCTCAACTGAGTCATTTTCCTTTCCTAATGGTAGGCTGTTAAGACCGCATCACCAATTTATCTCTTTAATGATCTTCAAATGAATTCATCTTATATTTTGTTCAGCTCTTCTCAGTGCCTTCAAATTGGAGAGGGGTAGCTGGTCTGATGTATTGATAACTGCCATCCCCCAAATGTCACATTTACTTCTAGTTTTTGCAAATTCTGGGTTGTGGTTGTCATTAAAACTCTCAAAGATTTGTTTTCACAATCCCTTTCTCCTTTTTGCCTTATTAGTCCCACCATAGAAACAAAAAGGTATGTGGTTAACCACAGCCCTCAGAATTCAAACAGTCCTCTTTGTACAAAGATTATTTCCCAGTAGAAATAATCACTTAATTATGATCACAGGAGGCAACCACACACTTCTTCATTATGATCAATTATTTCCTAGCTTCCCCTTTGCTGTGAGCAAGCATTTCAAGACCTTTCTCTCCAGATAAATGTGGACTGAAGTACTGAAGGTCCGTAAGTTACCCAATATTTCTCTTCATACATATTGACATTTAAAAATTATATTTACCAATTATGGAACATCTTATAATTAAATACTGAGGGCAGCTCCAATCTCTGAAATAATCAGGCTCCAAGATAAACCCAGATTATGATGATAATATTTGGCTCTCAGATGTAGGGTAGTTCTTCCATGCCACCTGCATTTTCCTCCTTTTTCTTTTATTTCACTTTCCCTAGAAGACATAGGATACAATGCCAGTTGAAAAATAAAGTTCAATCTCTCTTTTTTTTTAAAAAAATATATTTTATTAATTTTTTACAGAGAGGAAGAGAGAGGAGAGGGATAGAGAGCTAGAAACATCGATCAGCTGCCTCCTGCACACCCCCTACTGGGGATGTGCCCGCAACCAAGGTACATGCCCTTGACCGGAATCGAACCTGGGACCTTTCAGTCCGCAGGCCGACACTCTATCCACTGAGCCAAACCGGTTTCGGCAAAGTTCAATCTCTTTTGAAACCCCTTAAAATGAATGCCATTTTTTCTGTTTATTAACAGAGCATTTTTGTGATGCCTCTGAAAAATAGGCAAAAGTGAGCAAACACTCAACTCAACCAAGAGTTTGATTTTCTTCCCGATTTTCAACCTCTACCAGGTTTTTTTGATGGCCACTTTCCTAGCCTCTGACCACTTGGACCCAAAGCTCATGACACATGTTTTTGGTTTTTAAGTGTCACTCATTTTGGGGGATATGTAATTAGTTTTCAATTACTGTATAATAATTACACTAAAATGTAGTGCCCTATTACAAAACTATTCTAATTTTTGCTTGTGATGGTCTGTTCTCTGGCTGGTCTGACATTGTTTCACTCATAGAGTTCTAGTCATCTAGACATCTAGCTGATTCACTGGGGCTGTGTGGTTTGTGATGGCCACTTTCACTAGGGTGTCAGTGGGTGCTGGCTGCTGGCTGAGCTACAATGTGGCAATATTAATATTAGTAATGGTGCAGATCACAAATCTCTTAAAACCAAGACTTAAAAATTGTTTCTCTCTCATCCATGTTTCTCTCTTCTATTTATGTTTTTCTCTCTTTCCCTCTCCCTTGCTCTCTCTCTCTCTAAAAAAAAATAAATAAATAAAATAAAATAAAATAAAAAAATAAAATAAATAAATAAATAAAAACATTAAAAAAAAAAAGAAGTGTATAGTATCTCATATCAGCCAGGGACAAAGTAACTCTGTGTTTATCCCAGCTTGGCTTTTAATCTATGTCATGCCTGGTTCATGCCCTGGACACCTGGGGGGAAAATTGCACAGTTTTATCTTATTCAATTAGTCAAAAGGAGTCACTGGGCCAGTCAAGATGGGCCAGGAGAAGACCAGTGTCCCCTGGTGAGGAGAGGAGCTGTAGAAACCTTGTGGCTGTTGTCAGTCTACCTGTGTCCATTCACATGAGGTGATGGAATGCGCAGACTTCAGTTTCCTGCTATTCGTACGGATATGAACTCACAGGGAATTCTGGGCATGTTGCATATTCATTTTCTCTCAGCCCCTTTCAATCTGTTTTGTACCAACATTTTTTACTTTTCCCTTCAAAGTTTTCTTTCACTTGAAGGACTCCTAAAATTAGCAATTTTAATTTTTATCCCAGAGTAAACATTCTTGAAATCATATTTATTTACCTTTATTTTCCTTATCCTTCATTTTCTACCTCCAATGTGGAAAAATTTATTTGAAATACCCCTTGATTCTCTCTGCTGTTTATATCCCCAGCCTGACCACCACAAACATATATGTACATTAACTCAAGACCCTGGTAGCTGGCTTTCTTTTTACTATTTTTACATCCTAATTCATGCTACTTTAATTATTCCTCTCTCTTGATCAGAATCCTTGAGCAGTTCTCACTTGCAGAGCAAGATATTCTAAGAATTTCCAGGCTATTGAGGTGGTTTTTAAATGATTTGCTTCTACCTATTCAATTTTACTATTATATCAATACTAGAGGCCCAGTGCATAAAATTTGTGCACGGGGGGGGGGGGGGGCGGGGAGTGTCCCTCAGCCCAGCCTACACCCTCTCCAATCTGGGACCCCTTGAGGGATGTCTGACTACCCGTTTAGGCCCAATCCCGGTAGGCCCAATCCCGGGCAGTCGGACATCCCTCTCACAATCCAGGACTGCTGGCTCCCAACTGCTCGCCTGCCTGCCTTCCTGATTGCCCCTAACCACTCCCCTGCCAGCCTGATCACCCCCTAACCACTCCCCTGACAGCCTGATCGACGCCTAACTGCTCCCCTGCCAGCTTGTTTGCCCCTAACTGCCCTCCCCTGCAGGCCTGGTTCCCACAACTGCCCTCCCTTGCAGGCCTGGTTCCCACAACTGCCCTCTCCTGCCGGCCATCTTGTGGCAGCCATCTTGTGTCCACATGGGGGCAACCATCTTTGACCACATGGGGGTGGCCATCTTGTGTGTTGGAGTGATGGTCAATTTGCATATTACTTCTTTATTATATAGGATTATTATATAGGATGTATCTTTACTTCCAGGTTTTATCACCTCATATGTTTTTATATATGGCATATTCATTTCTGAATTTTTATATTTGCTAATCTATTAATCCCAAACATGAAATGATTTTCTTTCACTTGTTTGAATATCAACCTTCCTTAAAATTTTAATTTATTTATACTTACAAGCTTTTACAGTGTTTTTTTTCCTTTTCATTCTTCAATATTTACTGAGTTATTACTATGTGACAGGCACTGAAATATGTGTCTAGGACAGTGGTTGGCAAACTCGCGAGCCGTGGTTTGCTGTTCTGTTGACTAATGAGTTTGCTGACCACTGGCCTAGACTCTCAATTCCAATAATTACAGGCTATTGTTGTTTCTTGTGATTAAGCCCCTATCCCAGTGGTCAGAAAACTCATTAGTCAACAGAGTGGCAAACCGCGGCTTGCGAGCCACATGTGGCTTGTGAGCCACAGTTTGCCAACCACTGGTCTAGGATACAGAGGTGGACACAAACAAAAATATGACAATGCCCTTTGTATCTAATAGTTTAATGGAGTAGGCATATATTAATAACAATCCTATCTAATAAAAGATTAATATACAAATTGACCAACACAAGATGGCTGCCCCCATGTGGACACAAGATGGCCGCCACAAGATGGCCAGTAGGGGAGGGCAGTTGGGAGGGACCAGGCCTGCAAGGGAGGGCAGTTGGGGGTGATCAAACCTGCAGGGGAGGGCAGTTAGGGGTGACCAAGCCGGCAGAGGAGGGAAGTTGGGGGCGACTGGGCCTGCAGGGAAGGGCAGTTGGGGGTGACCAGGCCTGCAGGGGAGAGCAGTTGGGGGGGACCCAGGCCTACAGGGGAGGGCAGTTAGGGGGGACCAGGCCTGCAGGGGAGGGCAGTTAGGGGCAATCAGGCTGGCAGGGGAGTGGTTAGGGGGTCATCAGGCTGGCAGGCAGAAGCAGTTAGGGGCAATCAGGAAGGCAGGCAGGCAAGCGGTTGGGAGCCAGCAGTCCTGGATTGTGAGAGGGATGTCCGACTGCCCGTTTAGGCCCGATCCTACCTACCTACCAGGATCAGGCCTAAAGGGGCAGTCAGACATCCCTCGAGGGGTCCCAGATTGGAGAGGGTGTAGGCTGGGCTGAGGGTCAAGCCCCCCCTCCCCCGCACGAATTTCGTACACCGGGCCTCTAGTCATATAAATAAATGTATAATCACAACTGGATATTTTCTGTTAAAATGAGTGTCTAGTGCTATAAAAACAGACTTTAATATGGATCTGACATCTTGAGTTAGGGTGTTTCCCTAAGAAAAATTTGATTAAATTGATATATGGATTAGTTACATTTAAAAAGTAACTAACTGACAAGAAAAGAGGAAGAGATATTTGAGAATAGGGAAGAGTTTGTAATTATCTGTGGTGAGAAAGATAAAATACAGAAACTCAAGGTCCCTTTGACTTGAATATACAAAGAGTAGCATGATGTTCTGAGAGGAAGCTGGCAACCACAGATAAATTCTGTTTAATGGTAGGTGGACTGTTCTAAGGTCATAGGCAGGGTAAAGTCTCAGTTGCCCACAGAAGTGAACTCTATAATGTAGTCCTATTATTTTTTTCATTTCTCTCCCCTTCCTGTTATCTCTATGACTATGTACACATGTGGCCTAGTCTTGAACTTTGCTTCAGAGAAGCCCCAGTTAAAGCAGGAAGCCATCTCTTTTTTTGGAAAATGAGAAAGGTACATTGCGGTCAGAGGTTTCAGACAGTTGATTTGAAAGGAAAAACTGAAAAACAATAGAAATCAATGGCAACATTTTTTTTTTTCTGAAACACACATTAGTATTTTCTCTGCAATTAGGTTATATCCCTAAAAGTAGATTTATACTTAATAATCCCCATGTTTTTTCCTAGAGCACGTTTTGAGTACATGACAGACACTAATAGATACTTGTTGATTTTCTAATAAAGCCAATTCATTATGAATTGCTGTTTTTTAGTATGGACTATAAAATCCTATATGTGTTTGTATTGTATTTTCATTAAAGAAAAAAAAAACCTATAGGAGAGATATATGCTAATAATCCAAAGGAATGGGTTTTTTGAACATAGGATGATGGATTTGAATGTTTTTGTCACTATGGCTGTTATTATGATTACCCTTTGAGACCTGCATAAATGTAATTGTTATAAATTCCAAAGATTGGACTGGTTTTACTTTTGTTTTTTTTCTGACATAAAGCAATTGATTGTGTTTTGTGCTGTTGTAAGTCAGTATGAGAGAAATAACAATAAGGCAGGCATTAATCAAATGAAGCGCCTATGAAAAAGCACTCACTAAATTATTTTAGTGTGCCCAGATGATGATCAATTTTGGATAACATAAAAAATACAGTGAGCAACATTTTTTTCAATGGTTAAAAATATGAACTTAAGGACAGTTTCCAGAATGGTGGTATGAGATCTTCAAGGACCCTCTCCCCAGTAAACAGCCATAACTGGTGAAACATATATATGTATATATTTTTAAAATCCTCACTCAAGGATATTTTTCAGAGAGGGAAAGACAGAGAGAAACATCAATGTGAGAGACACGCATCAATTGATTGCTTCCTACACACGCCCCAATCAGAGCCCTGGCGGAGAGGAGTGTGGCCCTGACCAGAATCAAACCCAGGACTCTTTGGTCCACAGGCCAACGCTGTATCCACTGAGCCAAACTGGCGAGAGCCTGGTGAAACATATTTTTAAAATCAGCTATTTAAGGTCTGGGGAAATTGTCTAAAGTATATATAGCAAGTGACATAACAGTCAACAAAGAAAATCTACTCTCTCTCTCTAAGGACAGTGAGTCTATGGCACTTGAGCCAGGCCACTTCTCCCCACCCCACCCATCTCAGCGTAAAAGAAGTGCGTGAGTGTGGCCAAGAAGACTGGGCACCCTCTCCCCAAAACTTCCCACTAAGGGTTATGGTATCAGCCTGAGGGGTCTGTGGTGGCCAACATTTTTTACCTCCTTTCCCCAGCTCCATGTCATAGAGGCTAAATATCAAGGGAGTGCCACTGAGAGGTCTGAGGATTCCTACCTGTACTCAACCCCCATATTGGAGTGATGTCAGGCCAAGAATATTGGGGCCCTGATTGCCTTGGGCTAGCTCACTTATAGGGTGGTTGTTACAATCCAGGATAGACAAACCAAGGAGTCCAGAAGCTACCACTCTGAGGCCACATTTCAGCACCCCATCTCGGAAACAGTGGTGCAACATTGATACCTGCTGCAACATGTATGAACCTTGAAATACTACACTAGAAACCGATGATATGATATCACATATTGCATGAGTCTATTTATTTAAAATATACACAGTAGGCAATACTATACAGAAAGAAAGATCAGTGGTGTGATTAAATTGTTCTAAAATTGATTGTGGTGATGTTTGCCCAATCCTCTGAACATACTAAAAAAAAATTAACTTGTACACTTTAAATGGGTGAATTGTACACCATGTGATTTGTATATCACAGTTGTTACATAAAAAAAAAAAGTAACCTTATTATCGACCATATTTTGCTTGAAACATTTAATATAATAGGTAATCATAATTATCTCTGGGTACTTTTTTATCCTTTGTAACATATAAACAAATATATTGAGAAATGAAATGAAATTAAAAAATTAAACATCCTAAAAATTAAAATAGACTTTGAATTTTAATAATTCCCCACCATATTTTTAAGATAAGCCATGAAACTTTTATATACATACAAGTAATGGTAGGTTTGGGGTGTCTGAGCATCCATCACCTGGGGAGCCAGCTGAAAACCTCTCGGTGGTGTTTCAGGCTTGATCACAGACAATTACAAAGGCTTTCCCTGGCAGGCCTCAGGGAGGAAGGGCCGTGGAGGGAGATGCAGTCAAGGACTCAGAACTCCTTGGTGGGCTGTGCTTTCTCACACAACTGCATTCCTAGCCCTGAGACTTCATTTGTTGGTGTCTTTGTCTGAGGCCTTGGGCAGAGGTCTTCTTCAGATGCCTCTCTCTGAAAGAAGGAGGGGAAACCTTAAAGACACCCCACCCCACACCCCAATCCCAGATTCCATAAAACTGCTGGAGTCTTTTGTTTGGGCCCCTTCAACAGAGAGATGACCCTCACATTTGTGTAGATCCACCTGACCTTTGCCCAGTATGCCAGGTAGAGGAACTAGAACAGGGACTTCGGCACCTTCTCTGATTTTAGACCCTTGCTTATACCATAGCAGTTAAGTGATTAAAGGCTTAACGCTTCCATTTTTGTGTGTTGCTTTAATTGACTACTCTGACACCTGACAGCTCAGCTTTCTCTTTCACAGCTCAGCAGAACCAACATCAACTGATTGACTTGACCAACTACTGTATTTCTTAGCACTATATAATATGTTCATTCTTAAGACAGTTTCACTGAGACTAACGCACTGTTCCTGAGTCTTTGAGACTCTGATTATCTGTTGAATGAACATCATTTCCCTCTTACTGTGCACACAATGTTAGGGATTTTAGAATTTGCAAATAATAAAGGTGTCTCTATATTGAATATTTTTTTATTTGCAATGAGTAGAAATTTCAAGATACTAGTAGAAAGTTATTAATCAAAAAAAGTTTAATTGTTCCTTGCTAGACAATCTCAGATGTTACCTGGAATTCTTCTAGTTCTCTATTAGAAGGAAGTTTCCTGTGATCTGAAATTCCAGAATCCTAGACTGCCATGGTGGTAGGGACAAATGCAGCCATGACCTTGAGACAAGATCCTGAGACAGAGCCAAAGGGGAGAAGTATTTTGTCTCCATTTATTACCCCCTCCAGTCAAAAATCATATGCCAATCATTACTTTTTAAAAATATTTGAGGTAGATTCATTAATCCCAACGGATTATAAGTGCCTTATTTCAGTTAAAGAAATGAGTGAGATTATGCTATGTCTTCTCCTAGAGAAAGTTTAAAGAAAAAAAAGAGTATTCTTTGACAAAGATGGAATTCTCAAAGAAATTCTGCATACATCACCCATTCTCTTCCTGTGATGTAGAAATGTGTACATTTTATGTACACTTATGTGTGGTTTTATAGCCATAGTGCTATGTTGAATATGCAAGAAAATAAAAGAACAAAAATTGCATGGTAATGTCAAAATATTAAAGATTATGGATTCTTGAAAGCTTATCAATGAATGAAGTTCACTGAATCAAGTCAAAATCCCTGTTTTAAGTTGTTCAGGTTTGGTTTTCAAAGTGTAGTTCTTTGAACATTAGACCCCTAAATGTCTATATCTGTATTTATATCTTGATCTATCTATATCTATGTGAATATAAACAGGAACACATAAAGCTCTGTGTTTGGAAAATTTTTCACATTATATAGCTCCATCTTGGAAATTCACAAGGCAAATTAGTATACTAAAGGCTCTTTAGTTGTATGCTTTTAATGCTGAATAATCAATTCACT